>NC_133649.1:281633-481072 GCF_009905375.1 Apium graveolens
AGTGGTATTGTAGTATTTCTATAAAAATTAGGTCCGCGTAATCCACTTAATCTCCAATCATTATGGTATTTACTTCATCACTGATATCATTTGTTGCTTTGATGGTATAACCTATTAAATTTGAATATCAACACGTCAATATTTGTTATCCTTTCACTATTAAAGATGGTACCTGGTAGTTCCATAACCGAGTTTTCAATTATTATTCACAAAGGGTATTTGTTGAAGTCTGTTTCCCTTATCTTGAGCTCTTTATAGAATAGTCAATAAAGATCATCAAAAATTATGAAGGAGAACATGCCTAACAATGAAAATTACACAACCAAAGAACATGTTAGGTGACATAATTTATAGGAATTTATCAATTCATATATAACATAGTTGAAGATATCAATTGCAATCATAAACTGCTAAAATGCAGGAAAAAATAACATCTAGGCTTTTTAAAAATATATGCAACTTAATACAGAACATTTTTCCAGGATTCAATTGCATTAGCAAAGTCATAAATTGAAAAAAAACGGGGTAAACCATGTATTTTTCGGACATAAATAAATTCATCACATTGTTCAACATGTATTGCTGCATGTAATTCCTTAAATTAAAGTACATCTAGATGAGGTGTTTTAAGCATCAACTAATGCACCAATTGACCTATTTTTAAAAAGTATCAAAATGTAGCAAGTAAATACATTACATGCTTAGAAACTTTTAGTGCAACCTAAACTTCATAAAATGGATCTCCATGTAATTTTTGCAAGTACAAATTAATTCCTTTTTGGAATAATTTTTTTAAAGTTATACAACATATAACTGATGACACAAATGCTTTAACAAATGACAAGTTCATTGCAAACCGATCCTCCTAAACTGCAAGGAGCTCTCGATTTTCCTCAACCATAACTAATACAATAGTTTAAGTTAATTATTGCAAAGTTCGCAACCTAGTGACTGAGTACACAAATGTTTTGACAAGATTGTTGCAACCTGAACTTCCTAAATTGCAACGAACCTTCGATGTAATTTTTAAAAAACATAAACCAATAAAATAGTTCTAGTTAACTATTCAAAATTGTGCATCCTAACGACTGAATTCACAAATCCTTTAACAATAAAATTGAAACCTGAACCTCGTAAATTACAAGGGCATCTAGATGATCCTTTCGCACCATAAATTAATGAATTACTTTTACACTTTCTTTTTAAAATTATGCAACTTATTTAAGAACTGAATAACTACTTTTCTAGACACATCAATCGCAACAAAAAAAAGCTAAAATGAAACATCATTTAGCTTAGACACTTAAAAACATAATCTAATTAAAGAAATTTGTTACACATTATTCAAATGTATGCAACTTAATAACTCAATCATATTGAAAATCAAAAACCTCTTATACAACTAAAATAATCAATTGCTCAAACTCAACAATAAACTTCATAATCCTTTCATAATACAAAACAAGTATATCTACAATTTTCATATAAATCAGTAATTAGAAGTTACCTTTCTACGATTTGAATAAATTTGAAGAAATAGTTTGACTTTCGATATCAATGATGAAGTACAGATAAATTGTCAATTGATTTTTATGTTTTTGTCTTCTATGAATATGTACATAATCGAAAGAATCTATGATGTTTGTTGACGAAAAAGAAAGTTGCAGATTGTTGATGATGAAGAAATTGTGGAACGAAGTGTACGGAGGAAGTCCAATTTTCTAATTTTTATCTTCTTGTATTGTTGTCGTATTTGTGCAATATAAATTTTTATTAACGTAGATTTGCAAATACTTTTAAAAACTGTAATTATTTTTGCAAAACTTTTCTTTTTTAGTATATTTATGAAAAATCCCCTAAAAATATAATTAAAAACAGGAAAATGAAAGAAAGAGAAGTCTATATGAACATATCAAAATATGATTTGTAAATCTCTTCTACTCAACAACTCAAGTATCTTCCACACATAATTGAACAAAACAATAAAAACGTATATTATTTATATGGGCTATTAAATTAATTATAAATATGATTAAAAGCTCAAGATATGAAACTGAAATATTAATATAAAAATTATTAATAAGAAAATATTTAATATTATAATTGAAAAAATATATAAGAAATTTATTTTTATTAAAAGTATTTATTCAAAAATATCTAACAAAATATCTCTTAAAAATTGTCACTAAACTACATTGTTGCAAAACTAAATAATATCAATGTTATAAAATTCAGGAATCGAAAGATATCGGTCGAGGTACCGATTAGAATTTATCGGAGATCTGGGATTAATCAGATGCACTTTATATTTTAAATTATATTTAGTTTTAATATCCTTATTTTAGTAGTAATTTATAAGTTAATACACATTTATCATATATATAATTATCATTATTTATGTTTAATTAAAATTCTATATTACCGATTAAGAAAAATACATAAATATTAATCGGATTTCAAAAATCGAATCGGTATCGTGCCTTTTCGAGAATTAATCGATAAAATCGGGAATCTTTAGAATCATGGATAATAATGTATATTCGACAAAAAGAATGTATAATAATGTAAAACATAGGTCCTTATTATATGATATGCATAAAATGGATCTTATCCAGATTTTTGATAGTTATTGTCCATTTACTATCAGTTTATTATGGATCGTTATATCTTTAAAAAAATTGATCATGACCGTTAGATTTAAAATAAATGAAAATTTTATAACCAACGATAAGTAGGTATTTTATATTAAATAGAATATCCTACCCTTTCAATGATTTAAATAAAAAATAAGTAGGTATTCTAAACGAATATAATAATAATGCAAAATTCGTAATTACTATTTTCTTCAAATTCTAGATCATATTTGTTGAACAAAATTTATAAACCATCACTGAATTAAACATTAATTCGTGAGATTCGCATGAGCTGTATATCGTAAAAATCTGATGTACAAAACTCAAGATAGAGCCGAAATAAAATCAAATGAAACTCAGTAATTTTTTTGTTTGTTTAAAATTTAATATAATTTTTTTACTATTTTAAATTAATGAACAATTGTTAAATAAAAAGTAAAATATTCGTGCATTGCATGGCGAAACATTAAAAATTTGGTAGTCGGTTAGTCGGTACCGTATTTGAGTTTATATAATACTTGAGTTTATATAATATACGGGATTGTTTTTTTATTTATGTTATTCATGATATTTTCTCAAAACTTAAATAGAGACAGTTCGTTCATCGGTGTAATGACATTGGAATAAGACAAAATATATGTTATTTATTCTGAATAAAACAAAATTATACTATTGGACGTGATTAATATAAATTTAAAACAAACTAAATATAACTTCTTAAATTTAGTCGGTGCAATGGATTTCGGTTTAAAATAAAATAATGACTACTTAGCTAAAATTATACTCATTATGTCCCCCTAGTAGTAATATTGGAGGACGGGGGCTTGACACACATTTTAAGACTCCTTTAAATTATAGATCCGTAAACAGTTTTTAAAACTTTTTTTTGTTCCGAATAAAAATTTTTGTTTAAAGTTTAATAAAAAAATCAAAAATAAATAATAAAATTATACTTTATATTCACTTTAAAATCCGTGTCGAATATTGAAAAAAGACTGTATTCCGTCAATCGAAATAATAGCACCTGGTTAAAATAAAATAACTTAAACTATTCATCGGACTAAAAAATTATACAACCCATCCGCGGTAAAATAATTAAAATCAAAATAAAATTCAACCAATTTATACAAAATAATATGTACTATTCATATGAGTTAAACAAAAGTCTATATTTATCTGGGTTTAAACTAAATTAAAATCAAATTAAATATTATTAGTTGAATTTGATCATATAATGGGTCTGAGGATAAAATAATTTAAAATTAAATTAATTATGATTCACATACTTTTGAACCAGGATAAAACTTATCGTTTAATTAAAAAATAATTGTATTTTGTAAACACACATAAAAATAACAATAATACTATATGTTTCAATTTGAAATATTTCTTTTCAAAGTTATATACATTTAAATAAAACTATCGAATTATATTCTTATATAAATATATATAAGGGGGATTTTATCCAAATTTTTATTAGTTATGACAGTGTACCGATTTAATATGGACACTTAGATCTTTTTGTAAATTTTTATTAGTTATGACAGTGTAGCGATTTTATCCAAAAGAATAAGACGTGAGGAATGAACTCGCTAAACAAGAACTTGTTAAAAATTGTTTCGTAGACAAAATTATTTGTACCAATAATTTAGTTTATCAGTTTTTAAGTTTTGGGAAAAATAATTTACTTGTCAATAAGGCTTTTCCTGATAAAATGAATTAATTGTAACTAAATTTAATATTATAAGATGTCGTTCATATAATTTTTATTCAATTTAACATTAATTAATAAGATTTTCCCTATATTTTTTTTGTAAAAAATTATAAGATTTTTAATTTTATATAAAAAAGAAAGTACTATTTACAAGTAGCATCAATTGAGCATAAAATAAAAGTTGATCTAAAATTTGATATTACGACTCATTGCATAAGTATTTTTTTTCTTTTTTTATTGAAGTATGTGTTTCTTTATTTTTTTGTCTAAGTATGTATTCTTTCTTATTTTAACATTAATTAATAATTTATTTAATAGTTAATATTAATGTCAGTCTATAATAGTTAACACACCTAATTTATTGTCGGAGAAATTAAGAAAAGTAAACAACTTTCCATGTAGTTGCTTACTTGGCACAGGTGATATTATACCAACGGCACTAGGAACGACACTAGGACTAACAGCGAATAACTAAGATTTATTACAAATAAACAAATTGTATTAAATTAAATAAGAATCCAAATAGAAGTTCTTAAACCCAGCCCATAAACCCAGCTCACGTACTATATAAACATTAATAATTTTGAATCATTAACAACATTAGAGAATTGTCACAGACTCACGATGGACAGAGAGGAATGTGACATTTGCGAAGGACTAAAGGTAGGGTTTCGCTTTGCGCCTTCACCACACGAAGTCTTGCTCCAATATCTCATCCCTATGATCCAAAAACAACCACTCCCCTGCGATCGTATCATCAAACAAGCTGATGTTTACGGAGCCTCGACGCAATGCGAAGTTTTCAGAGACGATGATCTCTTCTGGCAGTCAGCATCATCCGGCAAGAAGAAGACTATTTACGTGTTCACTAAGTTGTCCAAGAACGGTAAGCGTGTTTCGAGGAGAGCTGGTCGCACTTGGGTTGGTCAGAGTAATAAAAAGATTAAGGACAAGAAGAGTAATGAGGTTCTTGGAAGCAGAGGAGCTTTTACGTACAAAATCGACAAGAAGGTGAGTAGTAATGGTGAGAGTGATGATAAGTGGTGCATGTATGAGTATACTCTGGATGATAAATTTTCGAAAAAACTTGGTTTACCAGAATCAGTTCAAGACTATGCGATATGCGAGATTATTAAGCGAGGTGATGATAATGCCAGCGAGTACTCTGTTAATCTACTGGAATCATCTAATCAATATGATACTGATTCTTCAGTGCTTATGGGCGAAGTTAATCAGATACTAACAGATTCACAACGAGTTCCCAACATTATTGATACTTATTCTCCGATGCGAAGTTAATCAGATAGTCCCGGTTGCACAAGGAGTTCCCAACACTGATCACGAGCCTTGGTTCGATGCTGATTTTTCAATGCCTATGGGTGAATTTAATCAGATACTACCTGTTGCAGAAGGAGTTCCCAACATTGATGACGAGTCTTGGATTGATGATATTGATTTTACAATGCCTATGGGTGAATTTGATCAGATACTACCTGTTGCAGAAGGAGTTCCCTACCTTGATCATGAGCCTTGGATTGATACTTATTCTTCGATGCCTGGGGGTGAAGTTAATCAGATACTACCAGTTGCACAAGGAGTTCCCAACATCGATCACGGCCCTTGGATTGATACTGATTTTTCAATGCCCATGGGAGAATTTAATCAGATACTACCTGTTGATCAGCAAGGAGTACTTCCCAACATTGATCACGAGCCTTGGATTGTCGATGACAGCAATTATTCGCAAGCAGCAAATCCTCAACATGTTATCAATCAGAATAATCCTAATATTTTAATGCTTCCTGGAGAGACTGATCAACCAATCCCGGTTGCAGAAGGAGTTATCCACAATGTTCCTGCACCGGATTATCAACCTGAGACTGTAATCGGGAACAATCAATCATCAGCGACTATTCCATTGATGGATGAAGGTGAGCTCGAATCACTAGTTTCGCTTTTGCTTCATTACCAGGGGAAGATTTCGACGACTACATGCAGAGAAGCTCGATGAAGTGAATTTGACAAACAAGAAAGTAAAACAAGGGAACCAACTACACAAAACAATGTTTGTTTAGGGTTCTCTTAAGTAGTGCAGTATCTTTTTCCTACATTAGGAGTTTTTTGCTTTTGAAATACTTTTAGGTTTTCTATTCCAACATTGTTGTAATTGGTGGTGTTATTTAAACTTTCATTTAGCTTTTGCAGTTTCATATTTCTACCTGTTTACATAATTTTCATCTTAAATTTCATGTAATCTCTTGATTCGGTATATCTACTACTCTGCTTTCATTTAATAACTCTATCCTGTTTCAAGTTGAAAGCTTTTGTCAAGGACATCAGCAAGGCAACAATTTAAATGCGAACAATCTAATCTTTGCGAAGGCTTGCAAGAGTTATTCCCCCACACTTTGCATTAGGTTTGCTACTTTCTTTTGTGAAGTATATTGTCTCTTCAGGGGCATTATTTCAAACTTTTATCAAGAGATTGATTTTATCTGGATAACCTCTATTCTTGACAAATGTTGTCTCAAGAGAATTTCTAAATGACTGAGAGCTAAAAGTATGTGACCCGATCTTGTTTGATTTACTTTCCTCCATTGAAGGAGGCAAAGTATAAAAAGGATTTTCCATGTAAGGTTTACACGGTTTCTCTTTGGAGGGTAGTGCTTTTCTTACATTCTGCATTTCACAAGTCTGCTTGTCTAGAGCTTGTATTAGATGCTCTTTAGGAATAATTAGGACCATATCCTTTCCTTTCTCTCTGCATTTCAAAAGCATACAGCACTGAAATTCCTACCTATCTGTTTCCAACTAAGTTCAACTCGTTTCGGCTACAGAAGGTTCTGAGTTCAGACTCGTTGAACAAAATTAGTTACATAGTAGTATAAAGGCATTGTAGGGGTAAGTGTTTTTATCCGTAAGGTTATGAGAAATAAAGAACTGCCAAAACATCGATTAAAAATTTAATCTACGGTTCCATTAAAGTCGAAACAGCACAATCATTTGATCATGGTACTCCTGTATGTGCTTTAGATTTCATGAAGTTCTGACTTCTGAGTTCTGACTCGGAAACAAGCTCCCTACAAAAATAAGGATAATACTGCGTTATTATGAATTTCTCTTCAACAAGTCGACGCTTTAACTAATTACAACTATTCACACCTATGCAATGATGAAAAGTGAAAACAATGCCTTTACTTTGTCAAAGAAAAGATTCCCCTTGTTCTGTATAAGCACTGTTTAATACTAATCAACAACACAATACAAGCAGATTAAGGTATGCAAATGTGTAGCAGCAGCCCACTTTAGGAGAAGGAAGAATTGCAGAAAGAATAAAGCCGATGTAGAACTTATATTCAACGAATGTAGCGATGATTGTCGTATACAAATGACATTCTTGGCGTAGTTATAGTGCATATACTTTTTCTCAGGTAAACGGCCAAAAGAATGGCATTAGGACTAATATGCATTCGTTTGATCCCACTATTTAGTTTTCTGGGTAGGATGTAGTCATATCCTTTGACCTCTATAGTATCGGTCATACTTTTAACATTTTTTCTTAGTAAAAGACGTTTTTACCCTCCGATATTGGCCGATATGTCGTTTTATCTCCGAAAATGGCTAAAAGGAACGATACCTAATACTAACAGGGGTTAAAATGTATGACTTCATACTTTTGAGGCTGAATACTTTAGGGGTCAAAAGGTCATTAAGCCTAGGAGTTTTTTGCTTTTGAAATACTTTTAGGTTTTCTATTCCAACATTGTTGTAATTGGTGGTGTTATTTAAACTTTCATTTAGCTTTTGCAGTTTCATATTTCTACCTGTTTAGATAATTTTCATCTTAAATTTCATGTAATCTCTTGATTCAGTATATCTACTACTCTGCTTTCATTTAATAACTCTCAAACCCAATTTTCTTTTTCACTATGAGGCGAATATTTTATTTGCAGAAGGTGATAAAGTCTGGACTCATGTACAATGATTCTGGTTGAGGTTTTCGTCGATGGCGGTTGTGACAAACAAGACGTTTTCTGCAACTTCTCTTCACATCATCAAACTCCCAAGAGAATGGAATCTGCAGCAGTTGATAAAGTAAAACTCGGTTATTAGTGATTATGTCGAGTGTGGTGTTCATTGCTAGGCTAATAGGGAACACGGTTAGAACCGAACACTAACAGAAAATAAATGAGCGAATGAAGAAAGTAAGACCTGATAAGAGTATAGAAGGGATGCATATTTAGGCATTTTTGTTTTGTAGTTAAAAGTTGCGAGCAGCCTTGTTCTTTGGAAGATCCATCTCGTGTTAGTATTTTCATAATTATTGGCATTACTTCTATTCCAGAGAAAAGTTTAAGATTATAGCAAGATAACGTGCAACCTATATATCCTCTCTAGCATTCATCCACATGTTATTATAATTAGTAGAGAACTAATCGAAACAATCCACGTGTTTTGAACAAAATAGAATGAAAGATATCATAAAAGAACTGACACCGGAGCAGAGATATGGCTTGATTCAGACTCAGAAAGCCTCACCTGCTGCATTGCTGGCAGTACCTTTGCTTCTGCCTTTGCTTATCAGAACAGGGATCTTTGAGTGACCCTCGCAAACCCTGTGGCGCCTATGGTACTCCCTGCACTTATTGAGGTCTTCCAAACACCCATCCACTAAACACGAGGCCTTTTTTGCGTAACTGAAAGCACATACCTTCTTCGATTCTAAAGGTAATGGCAGTGATGGTAACCCCTTTGGCCCCTGCAATCTGTCCATTGCTCCATCTCGCACATCTCCTAATGTACTTGGTCTTTGATCATAGCAAATCATCACCATTCTTTGACAATCACGCATACGCTACCATTAATTACACACTTTAATTGATTTTCTTTGTTTTGCTTTTTTTTTTGTCTTGTTAACTCAACATGTTATAAATCAGAATAATCCTAATATTCCAATGCTTCCTGGTGAGACTGATCAACCAATCCCGTTTGCAGAAGGAGTTATCCACAATGTTCCTGTGCCCGATTATCAACCTGGCACTGCAAACGGGAACAATCAATCATCAGCGACTATTCCATTGATGGACGAAGGTGAGCTCGAATCACTAGTATCGCTTTTTGCTTCATTACCAGGGGAAGATTTCGACGACTACATGCAGAGAAGCTCGATGAAGTGAATTAGACAAACAAAAAGTAAAACAAGGGAACCAACTACACAAAACAATGTTTGTTTAGGGTTCTCTTAAGTAGTGTAGTATTTTTCCTACATTAGGAGTTTTTTGCTTTTGAAATACTTTTAGGTTTTCTATTCCAACATTGTTGTAATTTGTGGTGTTATTTAAACTTTCATTTAGCTTTTGCAGTTTCATATTTCTACCTGTTTAGATAATTTTCATCTTAAATTTCATGTAATCTCTTGATTCAGTATATCTACTACTCTGCTTTCATTTAATAACTCTATCATGTTTCAAGTTGAAAACTTTTGTCAAGGCAACAATTTAAATGTGAACGATCTAATCTTTTAAAACCTAATGGATATGATCCTAGTTCTCTAGGTTTGCTCACTGAAGTAGATTTCCCTATATATTGCCTACAAATTCGATAATGTTATATAAATTTAAGAACTTTTTCTACTGATACAACATGACAGAGTTCACAATGTTAAAGACAATTTAAAAATCTCAAATTATCGGTAATTGAGCGTAATGCTACAAAAAGTGAAGAATTAGAGAGTCTAAAAGTGAGGTTTAACCGTACCATCACCGATTTTTTCACAAAATTCTACGACCTCCAAATTTTAAAGGTGGATCCGCCATAGCACATGAACGCATATGTATACACGTTTCAGGCCTTCTGGGCCTGATGTATTGATAGTGGCTCTATGGCTGTACACTACTGACACTAAGTTGGTGCCTGGTGGGAGATCAGAATTGGAAAATTGGATGCCTTTGGAAACGTGTATTTGTTTGGGCATGTTTTGGCTAGAGATTGCTATAAATTCCATGATCTCTCTAATCCACAGTCCACAGATCAAAATTCCGAAAAGTAGTGTGAGACATGGAGTCATGGATATTATATGCAGTCAATAGCATGGTGGAACATTTCATCCCAGAAATTAACAGTGCTGCACATAATTCAAAATAAAGCAAGCACATCAATTACATTGGCAGAGACATCATTACATAGAATCCTTAACATCACTATTAATCCAACAACAAAAGAACAAGAAACTTATACTGAGGATGTAAAAGCTAGCTTAAGAATTCCTGAAGAATTAGTCTCAGGTCCACTTCCTCTGGTGGGCGGTCGCCTTGGAGGCGGTTGGAAACGCATTGTCATGTCTTCCTGGGACAGATAAATACAACAAAATTACAGTGAATACTTGCAAAACACTATGTTACTGCAGCAACTATAATGATCATGTCCCCACTCTGTTTTTCTCTCTCATGTTCTCTCTCTCACTCGTGTTCTCTCTCTGGTGCTCTCTCTCTCCACACACACAAATATACATACAGGTTCTTATATTCAACTTGTTCTCAATTAAATTCTGAACTATTCTAGTTTTGATTCTCGTAATTCACAATTCAATCAGCACAACCTTGTTCTTAGTGATTTATGTGCAGACTTTAAGATTAGGGGGATGGTTTTTGGGATTTTGCGTTCATGGGTTGTGGTTAAGAAAGGGTTTGTGGAGTGTAATGTGTTTGTTTGTAATGTGCTTACGATGATGTATTTTAAGAGTGGGATTTTGAGGGATGCGCGGAAGGTATTTGATGATATGTGTCATATAGGGGTTGAGGATGTTGTTTCGTGGAATTCGATTGTGGCTGTGTACGTGTAGAGTGGGGGATGTTAAGGGTGCGTTGAGGTTGTTTGAGAGGTGGGGAGAAGGGGGAGTTTGGTGTGAGGGTGGATGCGGTTAGTCTTGTTAATGTTCTTCCTGCTTGTGGGGTTGAGAAAGTGTGGAGGAGAGGGAAGGAGGTTCACGGGTATGCGCTTCGGAGTGGGCTTTCTCATGATGTGTTTGTGGGAATGCTATTGTGGATATGAATGCAAAGTGTGAGTTGATGGATGATGTGAGTAAAGTGACTGAGAGATAAAGGTGACAGATGTTGTTTTTTGGAATGCAATGGTTATGGGTATTTTCAGGTTAGGAGGTTTGAAGATGCTTTGAGCATGTTTGAGATGATAAAAAGTGGAGAAGAGGTTTGGTATTGACGGGAAGTGGAAAGGAAGATTGGAAGAGGATGGATTTTGGTTGCGTTCAGGCGATTTTTGCTCTGATTTTAGTTGATTTCATGGTTACTTTTGTGATATTAGTATTGGCCCTGCAGGCGCACTTATTTTCGTCATTTGCAACCACTTGCAACTTATTTTGCAACTAAATGTAATTTTCAACATATTTTTTCAAATTTGCATTTGTGGTTGCATATATGGTTGCTAGCAGTTGTAGGTATGGTTGCAAATACAACCTTCATCTTTAAGTTACCTTTGGATAAGAGATACTTCAGTTTATGCCAAGTATCTCAACACTGATCACAATAACAAGTTATGTTATGCAAAAGATTCCTTAGAAGAGGGTCACGTTTCAGATTCTGATACAGTAATCTCCCATGAACAAGAGTGTCAAATAGGTAAAACCATAATTAGTAGTTGATTGTTCCAAGTATTAAAACAATAAAATGATATGCAATGTGGTAACTGATAAGTAAGCACACAAGAGGGATTAGTTAAAGTACCTATGATAATGATCATCATCAAAATCATAACCAATGGCCTCGTCAGAGCAATTAGTTAGCATCTTTAAGTTATGTTTTTTTCATCAATGCTATTTTTATGTCTGATCATACATACCCCAAGTATCTCAACACTGATCACAATAACATTTGAGTAATTGTTTAGAGGTTCACCAATTCCATAATTGGGTTTTAGAAGCTTGAGTAAGACTGTAACATTTGCGGTTACATCTAAAGTTACATAATTTATGTATTAGATAAATTTTTAATTTTTAAAGTTGCATAGGTGGTTGAAATCTAGGTTTAAATTATTTCTATAAGGTTAATTTACAGTTATGGTGAGATTACATTTAGAGTTACATAATGGTTATATTAGATATTAATAATCTTGTAATTTTTATAGTTGCATATGTTGTTGAATTCTAGGTTTAAAACATGTATATAAGGTTGCATTAAACATGTTATATTTAGGATTGCATAAGTAGTTTCATAAAAAGTTACAAATAACATTGTATGTTGCTTTTTATAACAACATAATATAAATGTGTTGCATTTGAGTTTCTTTGAGTTGCAAATGTAATTGAGGTATCTAGTTGAGATTTCTTTGAGTTGTATTTGTAGTTGAATAATGGGTTTATAGTTTCGTATTTATATGAGTTGCACCGGTAGTTGAATTTTGGATTTCTTTGAGTTACAAATGTAGTTGCAGATAAGGTTTCTAGTTGAATTTGAGATTTATTTGAGTTGTATGCATGTAGTTGCTCATAGTTGCTCATAGGATCTCTCAATGATACTGTCGCAACCGTAAGTTAGTGAACTAGTTTGAAATAAGTTTTAGAAAATGCACAACCTAACTATTGAATACACCAAAATCTTCGATGTAAGTAATATGACCAAGAGCAATTTCAGATGAATCTTAAATCAAATTTAGAACCAAATTATAATTCATCTTGGACCCTAATTTAATAGTTTTTTAATATTTAGAGTTCAATTCCCCTACTGGGTTTTAGAAACTTTTATAAGACTGTAATATAACGTACAACGATTTTATAATTTTTAATTTAACCCTAAACCCTACAATCCAAACATTTTATGCTAACATTGAGTTTCATAATATGTTTACATATTAAATTTTAAACATTTTGTAATTGCATATGTGGTTGCAATCTAGGTTGAATATCATGTGTATAAGGTTGTATAATATGTTTAATATCAAAATCTATCACATTAGGTTGTTTATCATGCATGCTTTTTTATTAGACTTAGAGTTTATGGAGAGGTTGCATTGAGAGTTACATAAGTGGTTGCATAAATAATGTCACAAACATTATATGCAATGTTGCTTTGTGGTTGCATTGAGAGTTGAATCATGTACATAAGGTTGCATAAAGAGTTCAATATGTAGATCTATCACAAGATGGTATAGTACAAATGCTTTCATAAACCTTTTAATCATATTTCTTATTCAAATAAAAATGAAGCCAAAACTGAATTTGTGTTATACAACATGAAACAACTATTTTATGCCAATTGGTGTTTCCTTGGCTTCATAAATCTGAAATTTTGATAAATCTCGATGGTGTTTGTCAATGATCACCTCGTCTTTCTTGTGATGTATAATATTCTTCTACTTTTTCAGTTGGTATTTGTAGTATTTCTATAAAAATTAGGTCCGCGTAATCCACTTAATCTCCAATCATTATGGTATTTACTTCATCACTGATATCATTTGTAGCGTTTGATGGTATAACCTATTAAATTTGAATATCAACACGTCAATATTTGTTATCCTTTCACTATTAAAGATGGTAGCTGATAGTTCCATAACCGAGTTTTCAATTATTATTCACAAAGGGTATTTGTTGAAGTCTGTTTCCCTTATCTTGAGCTCTTTATAGAATAGTCATTAAAGATCGTCAAAAATTGTGATAGGAGAACATGCCTAACAATGAAAATTACACAACCAAAGAACATGTTAGGTGACATAATTTATAGGAATTTATCAATTCATATATAACATAGTTGAAGATATCAATTGCAATCACAAACTGCTAAAATGCAGGAAAAAAATAACATCTAGGCTTTTTAAAAATATATGCAACTTAATACAGAACATTTTTCCAGAATCAATTGCATTAGCAAAGTCATAAATTAAAAAACGGGGTAAACCATGTATTTTTCGGACATAAACAAATTCATCACATTGTTCAACATGTATTGCTGCATGTAATTCCTTAAATTAAAGTACATCTAGATGAGGTGTTTTAAGCATCAACTAATGCACCAATTTGACTTATTTTTAAAAAGTATCAAAATGTAGCAAGTAAATACATTACATGCTTAAAACTTTTACTGCAACCTAAACTTCATAAAATGGATCTCCATGTAATTTTTGCAAGTACAAATTAATTCCTTTTTGGAATAATTTTTTAAAGTTATACAACATAACTGATGACAAATGCTTTAACAAATGACAAGATCATTGCAAACCGATCCTCCTAAACTGCAAGGAGCTCTCGATTTTCCTCAACCATAACTAATACAATAGTTTAAGTTAATTATTGCAAAGTTCGCAACCTAGTGACTGAGTACACAAATGTTTTGACAAGATTGTTGCAACCTGAACTTCCTAAATTGCAAGAACCTCTCGATGTAATTTTTAAAAACATAAACCAATAAAATAGTTCTAGTTAACTATTCAAAATTGTGCAACCTAACGACTGAATTCACAAACTTTAACAATAAAATTGAAACCTGAACCTCGTAAATTACAAGGGCATCTAGATGATCCTTTCGCAACCATAAATTAATGAATTACTTTTACACTTTCTTTTTAAAATTATGCAACTTATTTAAGAACTGAATAACTACTTTCTAGACACATCAATCGCAACAAAAAAAAAGCTAAAATGAAACATCATTTAGCTTAGACACTTAAAAACATAATCTAATTAAAGAAATTTGTTACACATTATTCAAATGTATGCAACTTAATACTCAATCATATTGAAAATCAAAAACCTCTTATACAACTAAAATAATTGCTCAAACTCAACAATAAACTTCATAATCCTTTCATAATACAAAACAAGTATATCTACAATTTTCATATAAAATCAGTAATTAGAAGTTACCTTTCTACGATTTGAATAAATTTGAAGAAATAGTTTGACTTTCGATATCAATGATGAAGTACAGATAAATTGTCAATTGATTTTTATGTTTGTTCTATGAATATGTACATAATCGAAAGAATCTATGATGTTTGTTGAAAAAAGAAAGTTGCAGATTGTTGATGATGAAGAAATTGTGGAACGAAGTGTACGGAGGAAGTCCAATTTTCTAATTTTTTATCTTCTTGTATTGTTGTCGTATTTGTGCAATATAAATTGTTTATTAACGTAGATTTGCAAATACTTTTAAAAACTGTAATTATTTTTGCAAAACTTTTCTTTTTTAGTATATTTATGAAAAATCCCCTAAAAATATAATTAAAAACAGGAAAATGAAAGAAAGAGAAGTCTATATGAACATATCAAAATATGATTTGTAAATCTCTTCTACTCAACAACTCAAGTATCTTCCACACAATATTTGAACAAAAACAATAAAAACGTATATTATTTATATGGGTATTAAATTAATATAAAATATGATTAAAAGCTCAAGATATGAAACTGAAATATTAATATAAAAATTATTAATAAGAAAAATTTAATATTATAATTGAGAAAAATATATAAGAAATTTATTTTTATTAAAAAGTATTTATTCAAAAATATCTAACAAAATATCTCTTAAAAATTGTCACTAAACTACATTGTTGCAAAACTAATATAATATCAATGTTATAAAATTCGGGAATCGAAAGATATCGGTCGAGGTACCGATTAGAATTTATCGGAGATCTGGGATTAATCAGATGCACTTATATTTTAAATTATATTTAGTTTTAATATCCTTATTTTAGTAGTAATTTATAAGTTAATACACATTTATCATATATAATTATCATTATTTATGTTTAATTAAAATTCTATATTACCGATTAAGAAAAATACATAAATATTAATCGGATTTCAAAAATCGAATCGGTATCGTGCCTTTTCGAGAATTAATCGATAAAATCGGGAATCTTTAGAATCATGGATAATAATGTATATTCGACAAAAAGAATGTATAATAATGTAAAACATAGGTCCTTATTATATGATATGCATAAAATGGATCTTATCCAGATTTTTGATAGTTATTGTCCATTTACTATCAGTTTATTATGGATCGTTATATCTTTAAAAAAATTGATCATGACCGTTAGATTTAAAATAAATGAAATTTTATAACCAACGATAAGTAGGTATTTTATATTAAATAGAATATCCTACCCTTTCAATGATTTAAATAAAAAATAAGTAGGTATTCTAAACCGAATATAAATAATGCAAAATTCGTAATTACTATTTTCTTCAAATTCTAGATCATATTTGTTGAACAAAATTTATAAACCATCATGAATTAAACATGAATTCGTGAGATTCGCATGAGCTGTATATCGTAAAAATCTGATGTACAAAACTCAAGATAGAGCCGAAATAAAATCAAATGAAACTCAGTAATTTTTTTGTTTGTTTAAAATTTAATATAATTTTTTTACTATTTTAATTAAATGAACAATTGTTAAATAAAAAGTAAAATATCGTGCATTGCATGGCGAAATATTAAAAATTTGGTAGTCGGTTAGTCGGTACCGTATTGGAGTTTATATAATACTTGAGTTTATATAATATACGGGATTATTTTTTTTATTTATGTTATGTCATGATATTTTCTCAAAACTTAATAGAGACAGTTCGTTCATCGGTGTAATGACATTGGAATAAGACAAAAAATATATGTTATTTATTCTGAATAAACAAAATTATACTATTGGACGTGATTAATATAAAATTTAAAACAAAACTAAATATAACTTCTTAAATTTAGTCGGTGCAATGGATTTCGGTTAAAATAAAATAATGACTACTTAGCTAAAAAATTATACTCATTATGTCCCCCAGTAAGTATATATTGGAGGACGGGGGCTTGACACACATTTTAAGACTCCTTTAAATTATAGATCCGTAAACAGTTTTTTAAACTTTTTTTGTTCCGAATAAAAATTTGTTGTTAAAGTTTAATAAAAAAATCAAAAATATATAATAAAATTATACTTTATATTCACTTTAAATCCAATGTCGAATATTGAAAAAAGACTGTATTCCGTCAATCGAAATAATAGCACCTGGTTAAAATAAAATAACTTAAACTATTCATCGGACTAAAAAATTATACAACCCATCCGCGGTAAAATAATATTAAATCAAAATAAAATTCAACCAATTTATACAAAATAATATGTACTATTCATATGAGTTAAACAAAAGACTATATTATCTCGGTTTAAACTAAATTAAAATCAAATTAAATATATTAGTTGAATTTGATCAATGTAATGGGTCTGAGGATAAAATAATTTAAAATTAATTAATTATGATTCACATACTTTTTGAACCAGGATAAAACTTATCGTTTAATTAAAAAATAATTGTATTTTGTAAACACACATAAAAATAACAATAATACTATATGTTTCAATTTGAAATATTTCTTTTCAAAGTTATATACATTTAAATAAAACTATCGAATTATATTCTTATATAAATATATATAAGGGGGATTTTATCCAAATTTTTATTAGTTATGACAGTGTACCGATTTAATATGGACACTTAGATCTTTTTGTAAATTTTTATTAGTTATGGCAGTGTAGCGATTTTATCCAAAAGAATAAGACGTGAGGAATGAACTTGCTAAACAAGAACTTGTTAAAAATTGTTTCGTAGACAAAATTATTTATACCAATAATTTAGTTTATCAGTTTTTAAGTTTTGGGAAAAATAATTTACTTGTCAATAAGGCTTTTCCTGATAAAATGAATTAATTGTAACTAAATTTAATATTATAAGATGTCGTTCATATAATTTTTATTCAATTTAACATTAATTAATAAGATTTTCCCTATATTTTGTTTTTATAAAAAATTATAAGATTTTTAATTTTATATGAAAAAAGAAAGTATTATTTACAAGTAGCATCAATTGAGCATAAAATAAAAATTGATTTAAAATTTGATATTACGACTCATTGCATAACTATTTTTTTTCTTTTTTTATTGAAATATGTGTTTCTTTATTTTTTTGTCTAAGTATGTATTCTTTCTTATTTTAACATTAATTAATAATTTATTTAATAGTTAATATTAATGTCAGTCTATAATAGTTAACACACCTAATTTATTGTCGGAGAAATTAAGAAAAATAAACAACTTTGTTGCTTACTTGGCACAGGTGATATTATACCCAACGGCACTAAGAACGACACTAGGACTAACAGCTTAATAATTAAGATTTATTACAAATAAACAAATTGTGATTAAATTAAATAATAATCCAAATAGAAGTCTTAAACCCAACCCATAAACCCAGCTCACGTACTATATAAACATTAATAATTTTGAATCATACAACATTAGAGAATTGTCACAGACTCACGATGGACAGAGAGGAATGTGACATTTGCCAAGGACTAAAGGTAGGGTTTCGCTTTGCGCCTTCACCACACGAAGTCTTGCTCCAATATCTCATCCCTATGATCCAAAAACAACCACTCCCCTGCGATCGTATCATCAAACAAGCTGATGTTTACGGAGCCTCGACGCAATGCGAAGTTTTCAGAGACGATGATCTCTGCTGGCAGTCAGCATCATCCGGCAAGAAGAAGACTATTTACGTGTTCACTAAGTTGTCCAAGAACGGTAAGCGTGTTTCGAGGAGAGCTGGTCGTGCCACTTGGGTTGGTCAGAGTAATAAAAAGATTAAGGACAAGAAGAGTAATGAGGTTCTTGGAAGCAGAGGAGCTTTTACGTACAAAATCGACAAGAAGGTGAGTAGTAATGGTGAGAGTGATGATAAGTGGTGCATGTATGAGTATACTCTGGATGATAAATTTTCGAAAAAACTTGGTTTACCAGAATCAGTTCAAGACTATGCGATATGCGAGATTATTAAGCGAGGTGATGATAATGCCAGCGAGTACTCTGTTAATCTACTGGAATCATCTAATCAATATGATACTGATTCTTCAGTGCTTATGGGCGAAGTTAATCAGATACTAACAGATTCACAACGAGTTCCCAACATTATTGATACTTATTCTCCGATGCATGTGGGCGAAGTTAATCAGATAGTCCCGGTTGCACAAGGAGTTCCCAACACTGATGACGAGCCTTGGTTCGATGCTGATTTTTCAATGCCTATGGGTGAATTTAATCAGATACTACCTGTTGCAGAAGGGGTTCCCAACATTGATGACGAGTCTTGGATTGATGATATTGATTTTACAATGCCTATGGGTGAATTTGATCAGATACTACCTGTTGCAGAAGGAGTTCCCTACCTTGATCATGAGCCTTGGATTGATACTTATTCTTCGATGCCTGGGGGTGAAGTTAATCAGATACTACCAGTTGCACAAGGAGTTCCCAACATCGATCACGGCCCTTGGATTGATACTGATTTTTCAATGCCCATGGGAGAATTTAATCAGATACTACCTGTTGATCAGCAAGGAGTACTTCCCAACATTGATTACGAGCCTTGGATTGTCGATGACAGAAATTATTCGCAACCAGCAAATCCTCAACATGTTATCAATCAGAATAATCCTAATATTTTAATGCTTCCTGGAGAGACTGATCAACCAATCCCGGTTGCAGAAGGAGTTATCCACAATGTTCCTGCACCGGATTATCAACCTGAGACTGTAATCGGGAACAATCAATCATCAGCGACTATTCCATTGATGGATGAAGGTGAGCTCGAATCACTAGTTTCGCTTTTTGCTTCATTACCAGGGGAAGATTTCGACGACTACATGCAGAGAAGCTCGATGAAGTGAATTTGACAAACAAGAAAGTAAAACAAGGGAACCAATTACACAAAACAATGTTTGTTTAGGGTTCTCTTAAGTAGTGCAGTATCTTTTTCCTACATTAGGAGTTTTTTGCTTTTGAAATACTTTTAGGTTTTCTATTCCAACATTGTTGTAATTGGTGGTGTTATTTAAACATTCATTTAGCTTTTGCAGTTTCATATTTCTACCTGTTTACATAATTTTCATCTTAAATTTCATGTAATCTCTTAATTCGGTATATCTACTACTCTGCTTTCATTTAATAACTCTATCCTGTTTCAAGTTGAAAGCTTTTGTCAAGGACATCAGCAAGGCAACAATTTAAATGCGAACAATCTAATCTTTGCAAAGGCTTGCAAGAGTTATTCCCCCACACTTTGCATTAGGTTTGCTACTTTCTTTTGTGAAGTATATTGTCTCTTCAGGGGCATTATTTCAAACTTTTATCAAGAGATTGATTTTATCTGGATAACCTCTATTCTTGACAAATGTTGTCTCAAGAGAATTTCTAAATGACTGAGAGCTAAAAGTATGTGACCCGATCTTGTTTGATTTACTTTCCTCCATTGAAGGAGGCAAAGTATAAAAAGGATTTTCCATGTAAGGTTTACACGGTTTCTCTTTGGAGGGTAGTGCTTTTCTTACATTCTGCATTTCACAAGTCTGCTTGTCTAGAGCTTGTATTAGATGCTCTTTAGGAATAATTAGGACCATATCCTTTCCTTTCTCTCTGCATTTCAAAAGCATACAGCACTGAAATTCCTACCTATCTGTTTCCAACTAAGTTCAACTCGTTTCGGCTACAGAAGGTTCTGAGTTCAGACTCGTTGAACAAAATTAGTTACATAGTAGTATAAAGGCATTGTAGGGGTAAGTGTTTTTATCCGTAAGGTTATGAGAAATAAAGAACTGCCAAAACATCGATTAAAAATTTAATCTACGGTTCCATTAAAGTCGAAACAGCACAATCATTTGATCATGGTACTCCTGTATGTGCTTTAGATTTCATGAAGTTCTGACTTCTGAGTTCTGACTCGGAAACAAGCTCCCTACAAAAATAAGGATAATACTGCGTTATTATGAATTTCTCTTCAACAAGTCGACGCTTTAACTAATTACAACTATTCACACCTATGCAATGATGAAAAGTGAAAACAATGCCTTTACTTTGTCAAAGAAAAGATTCCCCTTGTTCTGTATAAGCACTGTTTAATACTAATCAACAACACAATACAAGCAGATTAAGGTATGCAAATGTGTAGCAGCAGCCCACTTTAGGAGAAGGAAGAATTGCAGAAAGAATAAAGCCAATGTAGAACTTATATTCAACGAATGTAGCGATGATTGTCGTATACAAATGACATTCTTGGCGTAGTTATAGTGCATATACTTTTTCTCAGGTAAACGGCCAAAAGAATGGCATTAGGACTAATATGCATTCGTTTGATCCCACTATTTAGTTTTCTGGGTAGGATGTAGTCATATCCTTTGACCTCTATAGTATCGGTCTTCATACATTTTAACATTTTTCTTAGTAAAAGACGTTTTTACCCTCCGATATTGGCCGATATGTCGTTTTATCTCCGAAAATGGCTAAAAGGAACGATACCTAATACAACAGGGGTTAAAATGTATGACTTCATACTTTTGAGGCTGAATACTTTAGGGTTCAAAACTCAAAAGGTCATTAAGCCTAGGAGTTTTTTGCTTTTGAAATATTTTTAGGTTTTCTATTCCAACATTGTTGTAATTGGTGGTGTTATTTAAACTTTCATTTAGCTTTTGCAGTTTCATATTTCTACCTGTTTAGATAATTTTCATCTTAAATTTCATGTAATCTCTTGATTCAGTATATCTACTACTCTGCTTTCATTTAATAACTCTCAAACCCAATTTTCTTTTTCACTATGAGGCGAATATTTTATTTGCAGAAGGTGATAAAGTCTGGACCTCATGTACAATGATTCTGGTTGAGGTTTTCGTCGATGGCGGTTGTGACAAACAAGACGTTTTCTGCAACTTCTCTTCACATCATCAAACTCCCAAGAGAATGGAATCTGCAGCAGTTGATAAAGTAAAACTCGGTTATTAGTGATTATGTCGAGTGTGGTGTTCATTGCTAGGCTAATAGGGAACACGGTTAGAACCGAACACTAACAGAAAATAAATGAGCGAATGAAGAAAGTAAGACCTGATAAGAGTATAGAAGGGATGCATATTTAGGCATTTTTGATTAGTTTTACTGGTTTTTGTAGTTAAAAGTTGCGAGCAGCCTTGTTCTTTGGAAGATCCATCTCGTGTTAGTATTTTCATAATTATTGCCATTACTTCTATTCCAGAGAAAAGTTTAAGATTATAGCAAGATAACGTGCAACCTATATATCCTCTCTAGCATTCATCCACATGTTATTATAATTAGTAGAGAACTAATCGAAACAATCCACGTGTTTTGAACAAAATAGAATGAAAGATATCATAAAAGAACTGACACCGGAGCAGAGATATGGCTTGATTCAGACTCAGAAAGCCTCACCTGCTGCATTGCTGGCAGTACCTTTGCTCTCTGCCTTTACTTATCTTTGAGTGACCCTCGCAAACCCTGTGGCGCCTATGGTACTCCCTGCACTTATTGAGGTCTTCCAAACACCCATCCACTAAACACGAGGCCTTTTTTGCGTAACTGAAAGCACATACCTTCTTCGATTCTAAAGGTAATGGCAGTGATGGTAACCCCTTTGGCCCCTGCAATCTGTCCATTGCTCCATCTCGCACATCTCCTAATGTACTTGGTCTTTGATCATAGCAAATCATCACCATTCTTTGACAATCACGCATACGCTACCATTAATTACACACTTTAACTGATTTTCTTTGTTTTGCTTTTTTTTTGTCTTGTTAACTCAACATGTTATAAATCAGAATAATCCTAATATTCCAATGCTTCCTGGTCAGACTGATCAACCAATCCCGTTTGGAGAAGGAGTTATCCACAATGTTCCTGTGCCCGATTATCAACCTGGCACTGCAAACGGGAACAATCAATCATCAGCGACTATTCCATTGATGGACGAAGGTGAGCTCGAATCACTAGTATCGCTTTTTGCTTCATTACCAGGGGAAGATTTCGACGACTACATGCAGAGAAGATCGATGAAGTGAATTAGACAAACAAAAAGTAAAACAAGGGAACCAACTACACAAAACAATGTTTGTTTAGGGTTCTCTTAAGTAGTGTAGTATCTTTTTCCTACATTAGGAGTTTTTTGCTTTTGAAATACTTTTAGGTTTTCTATTCCAACATTGTTGTAATTTGTGGTGTTATTTAAACTTTCATTTAGCTTTTGCAGTTTCATATTTCTACCTGTTTAGATAATTTTCATCTTAAATTTCATGTAATCTCTTGATTCAGTATATCTACTACTCTGCTTTCATTTAATAACTCTATCATGTTTCAAGTTGAAAACTTTTATCAAGGCAACAATTTAAATGTGAACGATCTAATCTTTTAAAACCTAATGGATATGATCCTAGTTCTCTAGGTTTGCTCACTGAAGTAGATTTCCCTATATATTGCCTACAAATTCGATAATGTTATATAAATTTAAGAACTTTTTCTACTGATACAACATGACAGAGTTCACAATGTTAAAGACAATTTAAAAATCTCAAATTATCGGTAATTGAGCGTAATGCTACAAAAAGTGAAGAATTAGAGAGTCTAAAAGTGAGGTTTAACCGTACCATCACCGATTTTTTCACAAAATTCTACGACCTCCAAATTTTAAAGGTGGATCCTCCATAGCACATGAACGCATATGTATACACGTTTCAGGCCTTCTGGGCCTGATGTATTGATAGTGGCTCTATGGCTGTACACTACTGACACTAAGTTGGTGCCTGGTGGGAGATCAGAATTGGAAAATTGGATGCCTTTGGAAACGTGTATTTGTTTGGGCATGTTTTGGCTAGAGATTGCTATAAATTCCATGATCTCTCTAATCCACAGTCCACAGATCAAAATTTTCGGAAAAGTAGTGTGAGACATAGAGTCATGGAAATATTATATGCAGTCAATAGCATGGTGGAACATGAATACATTCATCCCAGAAATTAACAGTGCTGCATATAATTCAAAATAAAGCAAGCACATCAATTACATTGGCAGAGACATCATTACATAGAATCCTTAACATCACTATTAATCCAACAACAAAAGAACAAGAAACTTATACTGAGGATGTAAAAGCTAGCTTAAGAATTCCATGAAGAATTAGTCTCAGGTCCACTTCCTCTGGTGGGCGGTCGCCTTGGAGGCGGTTGGAAACGCATTGTCATGTCTTCCTGGGACAGATAAATACAACAAAATTACAGTGAATACTTGCAAAACACTATGTTACTGCAGCAACTATAATGATCATGTCCTTACTCTGTTTTTCTCTCTCATGTTCTCTCTCTCACTCGTGTTCTCTCTCTGGTGCTCTCTCTCTCCACACACACAAATATACATACAGGTTCTTATATTCAACTTGTTCTCAATTAAATTCTGAACTATTCTAGTTTATTGATTCTCGTAATTCACAATTCAATCAGCACAACCTTGTTCTTAGTGATTTATGTGCAGACTTTAAGATTAGGGGGATGGGTTTTTGGGATTTTGCGTTCATGGGTTGTGGTTAAGAAAGGGTTTGTGGAGTGTAATGTGTTTGTTTGTAATGTGCTTACGATGATGTATTTTAAGAGTGGGGTTTTGAGGGACGCGCGGAAGGTATTTGATGATATGTGTCATATAGGGGTTGAGGATGTTGTTTCGTGGAATTCGATTGTGGCTGTGTACGTGTAGAGTGGGGGATGTTAAGGGAGTGTTGAGGTTGTTTGAGAGGTGGGGAGAAGGGGGAGTTTGGTGTGAGGGTGGATGCGGTTAGACTTGTTAATGTTCTTCCTGCTTGTGGGGTTGAGAAAGTGTGGAGGAGAGGGAAGGAGGTTCACGGGTATGCGCTTCGGAGTGGGCTTTCTCATGATGTATTTGTGGAGAATGCTATTGTGGATATGAATGCAAAGTGTGAGTTGATGGATGATGTGAGTAAAGTGACTGAGAGTATAAAGGTGACAGATGTTGTTTTTTGGAATGCAATGGTTATCGGGTATTTTCAGGTTAGGAGGTTTGAAGATGCTTTGAGCATGTTTGAGATGATAAAAAGTGGAGAAGAGGTTTGGTATTGACGGGAAGTGGAAAGAGGAAGATTGAAGAGGATGGATTTTGGTTGCGTTCAGGCGATTTTTGCTCTGATTTTAGTTGATTTCATGGTTACTTTTGTGATATTAGTATTGGCCCTACAGGCGCACTTATTTTCCATCATTTGCAACCACTTGCAACTTATTTTGCAACTAAATATAATTTTCAACATATTTTTTCAAATTTGCCTTTGTGGTTGCATATATGGTTGCTAGCAGTTGTAGGTATGGTTGCAAATACAACCTTCATCTTTACCTTTGGATAAGAGATACTTCAGTTTATGCCAAGTATCTCAACACTGATCACAATAACAAGTTATGTTATGCAAAAGATTCCTTAGAAGAGGGTCACGTTTCAGATTCTGATACAGTAATCTCCCATGAACAAGAGTGTCAAATAGGTAAAACCATAATTAGTAGTTGATTGTTCCAAGTATTAAAACAATAAAATGATATGCAATGCGGTAACTGATAAGTAAGCACACAAATAGGGATTAGTTAAAGTACCTATGATAATGATCATCATCAAAATCATAACCAATGGCCTCGTCAGAGCAATTAGTTAGCATCTTTATGTTATGTTTTTTTCATCAATGCTATTTTTATGTCTGATCATACATACCCCAAGTATCTCAACACTGATCACAATAACATTTGAGTAATTGTTTAGAGGTTCACCAATTCCATAGTTGGGTTTTAGAAGCTTGAGTAAGACTGTAACATTTGCGGTTACATCTAAAGTTACATAATTTATGTATTAGATAAATTTTTAATTTTTAAATTTGCATAGATGGTTGAAATCTAGGTTTAAATTATTTCTATAAGGTTAATTTACAGTTATGGTGAGATTACATTTAGAGTTACATAATGGTTATATTAGATATTAATAATCTTGTAATTTTTATAGTTGCATATGTTGTTGAATTCTAGGTTTAAAACATGTATATAAGGTTGCATTAAACATGTTATATTTAGGATTGCATAAGTAGTTTCATAAAAAGTTACAAATAACATTGTATGTTGCTTTTTATAACAACATAATATGAAATGTGTTGCATTTGAGATTTCTTTGAGTTGCAAATGGAATTGAGGTATCTAGTTGAGATTTCTTTGAGTTGTATTTGTAGTTGAATAATGGGTTTATAGTTTCGTATTTATATGAGTTGCACCGGTAGTTGAATTTTGGATTTCTTTGAGTTACAAATGTAGTTGCAGATAAGGTTTGTAGTTGAATTTGAGATTTATTTGAGTTGTATATGCAGTTGCTTAGTTGCTCATAGTTGCTCATAGGATCTCTCAATGATACTGTCGCAACCGTAAGTTAGTGAACTAGTTTGAAATAAGTTTTAGAAAATGCACAACCTAACTATTGAATACACCAAAATCTTCGATGTAAGTAATATGACCAAGAGCAATTTCAGATGAATCTTAAATCAAATTTAGAACCAAATTATAATTCATCTTGGACCCTAATTTAATAGTTTTTTAATATTTAGAGTTCAATAATCCCCTACTGGGTTTTAGAAACTTTTATAAGACTGTAATATAACGTACATAGATTTTATAATTTTTAATTTAACCCTAAACCCTACAATCCAAACATTTTATGTTGAACATTGAGTTTCATAATATGTTTACATATTAAATTTTAAACATTTTGTAATTGCATATGTGGTTGCAATCTAGGTTGAATATCATGTGTATAAGGTTGTATAATATGTTTAATATCAAAATCTGTCACATTAGGTTGTTTATCATGCATGCTTTTTTATTAGACTTAGAGTTTATGGAGAGGTTGCATTGAGAGTTACATAAGTGGTTGCATAAATAATGTCACAAATATTATATGCAATGTTGCTTCTGTGGTTGCATTGACAGTTGAATCATGTACATAAGGTTGCATAAAGAGTTCAATATGTAGATCTATCACAAGATGGTATAGTACAAATGCTTTCATAAACCTTTTAATCATATTTCTTATTCAAATAAAAATGAAGCCAAAACTGAATTTGTGTTATACAACATGAAACAACTATTTTATGCCAATTGGTGTTTCCTTGGCTTCATAAATCTGAAATTTTGATAAATCTCGATGGTGTTTGTCAATGATCACCTCGTCTTTCTTATGATGTATAATATCTTCTTCTATTGTTGTTTCAGTTGGTATTTGTAGTATTTCTATAAAAATTAGGTCCGCGTAATCCACTTAATCTCCAATCATTATGGTATTTACTTCATCACTGATATCATTTGTTGCGTTTGATGGTATAACCTATTAAATTTGAATATCAACACGTCAATATTTGTTATCCTTTCACTATTAAAGATGGTAGCTGATAGTTCCATAACCGAGTTTTCAATTATTATTCACAAAGGGTATTTGTTGAAGTCTGTTTCCGTTATCTTGAGCTCTTTATAGAATAGTCATTAATGATCGTCAAAAATTGTGAAAGGAGAACATGCCTAACAATGAAAATTACACAACCAAAGAACATGTTAGGTGACATAATTTATAGGAATTTATCAATTCATATATAACATAGTTGAAGATATCAATTGCAATCACAAACTACTAAAATGCAGGAAAAAATAACATCTAGGCTTTTTAAAAATATATGCAACTTAATACATAACATTTTTCCAGAATCAATTGCATTAGCAAAGTCATAAATTGAAAAAACGGGGCAAACCATGTATTTTTCGGACATAAACAAATTCATCACATTGTTCAACATGTATTGCTGCATGTAATTCCTTAAATTAAAGTACATCTAGATGAGGTGTTTTAAGCATCAACCAATGCACCAATTTGACTTATTTTTAAAAAGTATCAAAATGTAGCAAGTAAATACATTACATGCTTAGAAACTTTTACTGCAACCTAAACTTCATAAAATGGATCTCCATGTAATTTTTGCAAGTACAAATTAATTCCTTTTTTGGAATAATTTTTTTAAAGTTATACAACATATAACTGATGACAGAAATGCTTTAACAAATGACAAGATCATTGCAAACCGATCCTCCTAAACTGCAAGGAGCTCTCGATTTTCCTCAACCATAACTAATACAATAGTTTAAGTTAATTATTGCAAAGTTCGCAACCTAGTGACTGAGTACACAAATGTTTTGACAAGATTGTTGCAACCTGAACTTCCTAAATTGTAAGAACCTCTCGATGTAATTTTTAAAAACATAAACCAATAAAATAGTTCTAGTTAACTATTCAAAATTGTGCAACCTAACGAATGAATTTACAAATCGTTTAACAATAAAATTGAAACCTGAACCTCGTAAATTAGAAGGGCATCTAGATGATCCTTTCGCAACCATAAATTAATGAATTACTTTTACACTTTCTTTTTAAAATTATGCAACTTATTTAAGAACTGAATAACTACTTTTCTAGACACATCAATCGCAACAAAAAAAAAGCTAAAATGAAACATCATTTAGCTTAGACACTTAAAAACATAATCTAATTAAAGAAATTTGTTACACATTATTCAAATGTATGCAACTTAATAACTCAATCATATTGAAAATCAAAAACCTCTTATACAACTAAAATAATCAATTGCTCAAACTCAACAATAAACTTCATAATCCTTTCATAATACAAAACAAGTATATCTACAATTTTCATATAAAATCAGTAATTAGAAGTTACCTTTCTACGATTTGAATAAATTTGAAGAAATAGTTTGACTTTCGATATCAATGATGAAGTACAGATAAATTGTCAATTGATTTTTAAGTTTGTCTTCTATGAATATGTACATAATCGAAAGAATCTATGATGTTTGTTGACGAAAAAGACAGTTGCAGATTGTTGATGATGAAGAAATTGTGGAACGAAGTGTACGGAGGAAGTCCAATTTTCTAATTTTTTATCTTCTTGTATTGTTGTCGTATTTGTGCAATATAAATTGTTTATTAACGTAGATTTGCAAATACTTTTAAAAACTGTAATTATTTTTGCAAAACTTTTTTTTTTAGTATATTTATGAAAAATCCCCTAAAAATATAATTAAAAACAGGAAAATGAAAGAAAGAGAAGTCTATATGAACATATCAAAATATGATTTGTAAATCTCTTCTACTCAACAACTCAAGTATCTTCCACACAATATTTGAACAAAAACAATAAAAACGTATATTATTTATATGGGTTATTAAATTAATATATAAATATGATTAAAAGCTCAAGATATGAAACTGAAATAATAATATAAAAATTATTAATAAGAAAATATTTAATATTATAATTGAGAAAAATATATAAGAAATTTATTTTTATTAAAAAGTATTTATTCAAAAATATCTAACAAAATATCTCTTAAAAATTGTCACTAAACTACATTATTGCAAAACTAATATAATATCAATGTTATAAAATTCGGGAATCGAAAGATATCGGTCGAGGTACCGATTAGAATTTATCGGAGATCTGGGATTAATCAGATGCACTTTATATTTTAAATTATATTTAGTTTTAATATCCTTATTTTAGTAGTAATTTATAAGTTAATACACATTTATCATATTATATAATTATCATTATTTATGTTTAATTAAAATTCTATATTACCGATTAAGAAAAATACATAAATATTAATCGTATTTCAAAAATCGAATCGGTATCGTGCCTTTTCGAGAATTAATCGATAAAATCGGGAATCTTTAGAATCATGGATAATAATGTATATTCGACAAAAAGAATGTATAATAATGTAAAACATAGGTCCTTATTATATGATATGCATAAAATGGATCTTATCCAGATTTTTGATAGTTATTGTCCATTTACTATCAGTTTATTATGGATCGTTATATCTTTAAAAAAATTGATCATGACCGTTAGAATTAAAATAAATAAATAAATTGGAATGAACTCGCTAAACAAGAACTTGTTAAAAATTGTTTCGTAGACAAAATTATTTATACCAATAATTTAGTTTATCAGTTTTTAAGTTTTGGGAAAAATAATTTACTTGTCAATAAGGCTTTTCCTGATAAAATGAATTAATTGTAACTAAATTTAATATTATAAGATGTCGTTCATATAATTTTTATTCAATTTAACATTAATTAATAAGATTTTCCCTATATTTTGTTTTTGTAAAAAATTATAAGATTTTTAATTTTATATGAAAAAAAGAAAGTACTATTTACAAGTAGCATCAATTGAGCATAAAATAAAAGTTGATCTAAAATTTGATATTACAACTCATTGCATAAGTATTTTTTTTTCTTTTTTTATTGAAGTATGTGTTTCTTTATTTTTTTGTCTAAGTATGTATTCTTTCTTATTTTAACATTAATTAATAATTTATTTAATAGTTAATATTAATGTCAGTCTATAATAGTTAACACACCTAATTTATTGTCGGAGAAATTAAGAAAAGTAAACAACTTTCCATGTAGTTGCTTACTTGGCACAGGTAATATTATACCAACGGCACTAGGAACGACACTAGGACTAACAGCGGAATAACTAAGATTTATTACAAATAAACAAATTGTATTAAATTAAATAAGAATCCAAATAGAAGTTCTCAAACCCAGCCCATAAACCCAGCTCACGTACTATATAAACATTAATAATTTTGAATCATTAACAACATTAGAGAATTGTCGCAGACTCACGATGGACAGAGAGGAATGTGACATTTGCGAAGGACTAAAGGTAGGGTTTCGCTTTGCGCCCAATATCTCATCCCTATGATCCAAAAACAACCACTCCCCTGCGATCGTATCATCAAACAAGCTGATGTTTACGGAGCCTCGACGCAATGCGAAGTTTTCAGAGACGATGATCTCTTCTGGCAGTCAGCATCATCCGGCAAGAAGAAGACTATTTACGTGTTCACTAAGTTGTCCAAGAACGGTAAGCGTGTTTCGAGGAGAGCTGGTCGTGGCACTTGGGTTGGTCAGAGTAATAAAAAGATTAAGGACAAGAAGAGTATTGAGGTTCTTGGAAGCAGAGGAGCTTTTAAGTACAAAATAGACAAGAAGGTGAGTAGTAATGGTGAGAGTGATGATAAGTGGTGCATGTATGAGTATACTCTGGATGATAAATTTTCGAAAAAACTTAGTTTACCAGAATCAGTTCAAGACTATGCGATATGCGAGATTATTAAGCGAGGTGATGATAATGCCAGCGAGTACTCTGTTAATCTACTGGAATCATCTAATCAATATGATACTGATTCTTCAGTGGTTATGGGCGAAGTTAATCAGATACTAACAGATTGACAACGAGTTCCCAACATTATTGATACTTATTCTCTCATGCATGTGGGCGAAGTTAATCAGATAGTCCCGGTTGCACAAGGAGTTCCCAACACTGATCACGAGCCTTGGTTCGATGCTGATTTTTCAATGCCTATGGGTGAATTTAATCAGATACTACCTGTTGCAGAAGGAATTCCCAACATTGATGACGAGTCTTGGATTGATGATATTGATTTTACAATGCCTATGGGTGAATTTGATCAGATACTACCTGTTGCAGAAGGAGTTCCCTACCTTGATCATGAGCCTTGGATTGATACTTATTCTTCGATGCCTGGGGGTGAAGTTAATCAGATACTACCAGTTGCACAAGGAGTTCCCAACATCGATCACGGCCCTTGGATTGATACTGATTTTTCAATGCCCATGGGAGAATTTAATCAGATACTACCTTTTGATCAGCAAGGAGTACTTCCCAACATTGATCACGAGCCTTGGATTGTCGATGACAGCAATTATTCGCAAGCAGAAAATCCTCAACATGTTATCAATCAGAATAATCCTAATATTTTAATGCTTCCTGGAGAGACTGATCAACCAATCCGGGTTGCAGAAGGAGTTATCCACAATGTTCCTGCACCGGATTATCAACCTGAGACTGTAATCGGGAACAATCAATCATCAGCGACTATTCCATTGATGGATGAAGGTGAGCTCGAATCACTAGTTTCGCTTTTTGCTTCATTACCAGGGGAAGATTTCGACGACTACATGCAGAGAAGCTCGATGAAGTGAATTTGACAAACAAGAAAGTAAAACAACGGAACCAACTACACAAAACAATGTTTGTTTAGGGTTCTCTTAAGTAGTGCAGTATCTTTTTCCTACATTAGGAGTTTTTTGCTTTTGAAATACTTTTAGGTTTTCTATTCCAACATTGTTGTAATTGGTGGTGTTATTTAAACTTTCATTTAGCTTTTGCAGTTTCATATTTCTACCTGTTTACATAATTTTCATCTTAAATTTCATGTAATCTCTTGATTCGGTATATCTACTACTCTGCTTTCATTTAATAACTCTATCATGTTTCAAGTTGAAAGCTTTTGTCAAGGACATCAGCAAGGCAACAATTTAAATGCGAACAATCTAATCTTTGCGAAGGCTTGCAAGAGTTATTCCCCCACACTTTGCATTAGGTTTGCTACTTTCTTTTGTGAAGTATATTGTCTCTTCAGGGGCATTATTTCAAACTTTTATCAAGAGATTGATTTTATCTGGATAACCTCTATTCTTCAGGAGGCAAAGTATAAAAAGGATTTTCCATGTAAGGTTTACACGGTTTCTCTTTGGAGGGTAGTGCTTTTCTTACATTCTGCATTTCACAAGTCTGCTTGTCTAGAGCTTGTATTATTTCAAAAGCATACAGCACTGAAATTCCTACCTATCTGTTTCCAACTAAGTTCAACTCGTTTCGGCTACAGAAGGTTCTGAGTTCAGACTCGTTGAACAAAATTAGTTACATAGTAGTATAAAGGCATTGTAGGGGTAAGTGTTTTTATCCGTAAGGTTATGAGAAATAAAGAACTGCCAAAACATCGATTAAAAATTTAATCTACGGTTCCATTAAAGTCGAAACAGCACAATCATTTGATCATGGTACTCCTGTATGTGCTTTAGATTTCATGAAATTCTGACTTCTGAGTTCTGACTCGGAAACAAGCTCCCTACAAAAATAAGGATAATACTGCGTTATTATGAATTTCTCTTCAACAAGTCGACGCTTTAACTAATTACAACTATTCACACCTATGCAATGATGAAAAGTGAAAACAATGCCTTTACTTTGTCAAAGAAAAGATTCCCCTTGTTCTGTATAAGCACTGTTTAATACTAATCAACAACACAATACAAGCAGATTAAGGTATGCAAATGTGTAGCAGCAGCCCACTTTAGGAGAAGGAAGAATTGCAGAAAGAATAAAGCCGATGTAGAACTTATATTCAACGAATGTAGCGATGATTGTCGTATACAAATGACATTCTTGGCGTAGTTATAGTGCATATACTTTTTCTCAGGTAAACGGCCAAAAGAATGGCATTAGGACTAATATGCATTGGTTTGATCCCACTATTTAGTTTTCTGGGTAGGATGTAGTCATATCCTTTGACCTCTATAGTATCGGTATACCTTTTAACATTTTTTCTTAGTAAAAGACGTTTTTACCCTCCGATATTGGCCGATATGTCGTTTTATCTCCGAAAATGGCTAAAAGGAACGATACCTAATACTACAGGGGTTAAAATGTATGACTTCATACTTTTGAGGCTGAATACTTTAGGGGTCAAAAGGTCATTAAGCCTAGGAGTTTTTTGCTTTTGAAATACTTTTAGGTTTTCTATTCCAACATTAAGCGACTCCTGTAACCATATTTTTGTTTTGTTTGGGAGAAGGTCAATTTGTGACAATTAAACCTCATATGCTATTGTGGATATGAATGCAAAGTGTGAGTTGATGGATGAAGTGAGTAAAGTTACTGAGAGGATGAAGGTGATGGATGTTGTTTCTTGGACTGCAATGGTTACTGGGTATTTTGAGGTTGGGAGGTTTGAAGATGCTTTGAGCTTGTTTGAGATGATAAAAGTGGAGAAGAGGTTTGGTATTGACGGGAAGTGGAATAGGAAGATTGGAGAGGATGGATTTTGGTTGCATTTAGGCGATTTTTGCTCTGATTTTAGTTAATTTCATGGTTACTTTTGTGATATTAGTATTGGACCTGCAGGCACACTTATTTTTCGTCATTTGCAACCACTTGCAACTTATTTTGCAACTAAATGTTATTTTCAACATATTTTTTCAAATTTGCATTTATGGTTGCATATATGGTTGCTAGCAGTGGTAGGTATGGTTGCAAATACAACCTTCATCTTTAAGTTAACCTTTGGATAAGAGATACTTCAGTTTATGCCAAGTATCTCAACACTGATCACAATAACAAGTTATGCTATGTAAAAGATTCCTTAGAAGAGGGTCACATTTTAGATTCTGATACAGTAATCTCCCATGAACAAAAGTGTCAAATAGGTAAAACCATAATTAGTAGTTGATTGTTCCAAGTATTAAAACAATAAAATGATATGCAATGTGGAAACTAATAAGTAAGCACACAAAGAGGGATTAGTTAAAGTACCTATGATAATGATCATCATCAAAATCATAACCAATGGCCTCTTCAGAGCAATTAGTTAGCATCTTTAAGTTATGCTTTTTTCATCAATGCTATTTTTATGTCTGATCATACATACCCCAAGTATCTCAACACTGACCACACTAACATTTGAGTAATTGTTTAGAGGTTCACCAATTCCATAATTGGGTTTTAGAAATTGAGTAAGACTGTAACATTTGCGGTTACATCTAAAGTTACATAATTTACGTATTAGATAAATTTTTAATTTTTAAAGTTGCATATGTGGTTGAAATCTAGGTTTAAATTATTTCTATAAGGTTAATTTACAGTTATGGTAAGATTATATTTAGAGTTCCATAATGGTTATATTAGATATTAATAATCTAGTAATTTTTATTGTTGCATATGTTGTTGAATTTTAGGTTTCAAACATGTATATAAGGTTGCATTAAACATGTTATATTTAGGATTGCATAAGTAGTTTCATAAAAAGTTACAAACAATATTGTATGTTGCTTTTTATAACAACATAATATTAAATGTATTGCATTTGAGGTTTCTTTGAGTTGCAAATGTAATTGAGGTATCTAGTTGAGATTTCTTTGAGTTGTATTTGCAGTTGAATAATGGGTTTATAGTTTCGTATTTATATGAGTTGCACCAGTAGTTGAATTTTGGATTTCTTTGAGTTACAAATATAGTTGCAGTTAAGGTTTCTAGTTGAATTTGAGATTTATTTGAGTTGTATATGCAGTTGCTCATAGTTGCTCATAGGATCTCTCAATGATATTGTCGCAACCGTAAACTAGTGAACTAGTTTGAAATAAGTTTTAGAAAATGCACAACCTAACTATTGAATACACCAAAATCTTCGATGTAAGTAATATGACCAAGAGCAATTTCAGATAAATCTTAAATCAAATTTAGAACCAAATTATAATTTAATCTTGGACCCTAATTTAATAGTTTTGTAATATTTAGAGTTCAATAATTCCGTACTGGGTTTTAGAAACTTTTATAAGACTGTAATATAACGTACAGCGATTTTATAATTTATAATTTAACCCTAAACCCTACAATCCAAACATTTTATGCTAAACATTGAGTTTCATAATATGTTTACATATTAAATTTTAAATATTTTGTAATTTCATATGTGGTTGCAATCTAGGATGAATATCATGTGTATAAGGTTGTATAATATGTTTAATATCAAAATCTATCACATTAGGTTGTTTATCATGCATGCTTTTTTATTAGACTTAGAGTGTATGGAGAGGTTGCATTGAGAGTTACATAAGTGGTTGCATAAATAATGTCACAAACATTATATGCAATGTTGCTTTTGTGGTTGCATTGAGAGTTGAATCATGTACATAAGGTTGCATAAAGAGTTCAATATGTAGAACTATCACAAGATGGTATAGTACAAATGCTTTCATAAACCTTTTAATCATATTTCTTATTCAAATAAAAATGAAGCCAAAACTGAATTTGTGTTATACAACATGAAACAACTATTTTATGCCAATTGGTGTTTCCTTGGCTTCATAAATCTGAAATTTTGATAAATCTCGATGGTGTTTGTCAATGATCACCTCGTCTTTCTTGTGATGTATAATATATTCTTCTACTGTTTTTCAGTTGGTATTTGTAGTATTTCTACGAAAACTAGGTTCGCGTAATCTACTTAATCTCCAATCATTATGGTATTTACTTCATCACTGATATCATTTGTTGCGTTTGATGGTATAACCCATTATATTTGAATATCAACACGTCAATATTTGTTATCCTTTCACTATTAAAGATGGTAGATGATAGTTCCGTAACCGAGTTTTCAATTATTATTCACAAAGGGTATTTGTTGAAGTTTGTTTCCCTACTTGAGCTCTTTATAGAATAGCCATTAAAGATCGTCAAAAATTATGAAAGGAGAACATGCCTAACAATGAAAATTGCACAACCAAAGAACATGTTAGGTGACATAATTTATAGGAATTTATCAATTCATATATAACATAGTTGAAGATATCAATTGCAATCACAAACTGCTAAAATGCAGGAAAAAAATAACATCTAGGCTTTTTAAAAATATATGCAACTAAATACAGAACATTTTTCCAGAATCAATTGCATTAGCAAAGTCATAAATTGAAAAACGAGGTAAACCATGTATTTTTCGGACATAAACATATTCATTACATTGTTCAACATGTAATGCTGCATGTAATTCCTTAAATTAAAGTACATCTAGATGAGGTGTTTTAAGCATCAACTAATGCACCAATTTGACTTATTTTTAAAAAGTATTAAAATGTAGCGAGTAAATACATTACATGCTTAAAAACTTTTACTGCAACCTAAACTTCATAAAATGGATCTCCATGTAATTTTTGCAAGTACAAATTAATTCCTATTTTGGAATAATTTTTTTAAAGTTATACAACTTATAACTGATTGCACAAATGCTTTGATAAATGACAAGATCATTGCAAACCGATCCTCCTTAACTTAAAGGAGCTCTCGATTTTCCTCAACCATAACTAATACAATAGTTTAAATTAATTATTGCAAAGTTCGCAACCTAGTGACTGAGTACACAAATGTTTTGACAAGATTGTTGCAACCTGAACTTCCTAAATTGCAAGAACCTCTCGATGTAATTTTTAAAAACATAAACCAATAAAATAGTTCTAGTTAACTATTCAAAATTGTGCAACGTAACGATTGAATTAACAAATCCTTTAACAATAAAATTGAAACCTGAACCTCGTAAATTACAAGGGCATCTAGATGATCATTTCGCAACCATAAACTAATGAATTACTTTTACACTTTCTTTTAAAATTATACAACTTATTTAAGAATTGAATAACTACTTTCCTAGACACATCAATCGCAACAAAAAAAGAAGCTAAAATGAAACATCATTTAGCTTAGACACTTAAAAACATAATCTAATTAAAGAAATTTGTTACACATTATTCAAATGTATGCAACTTAATAGCTCAATCATATTGAAAATCAAAAACCTCTTATACAACTAAAATAATCAATTGCTCAAACTCAACAATAAACTTCATAATCCTTTCATAATACAAAACAAGTATATCTACAATTTTCATATAAAATCAGTAATTAGAAGTTACCTTTCTACGATTTGAATAAATTTGAAGAAATAGTTTGACTTTCGATATCAATGATGAAGTACAGATCAATTGTCAATTGATTTTTATGTTTGTCTTCTATGAATATGTACATAATCGAAAGAATCAATGATGTTTGTTGATGAAAAAGAAAGTTGCAGATTGTTGATGATGAAGAAATTGTGGAACGAAGTGTACGGAGGAAGTCCAATTTTCTAATTTTTTATCTTCTTGTATTGTTGTCGTATTTGTGCAATATAAATTGTTTATTAACGTAGATTTGCAAATACTTTTAAAAACTGTAATTATTTTTGCAAAACTTTTATTTTTTTAGTATATTTATGAAAAATCCCCTAAAAATATAATTAAAAACAGGAAAATGAAAGAAAGAGAAGTCTATATGAACATATCAAAATATGATTTGTAAATCTCTTCTACTCAACAACTCAAGTATCTTCCACACAATATTTGAACAAAAACAATAAAAACGTATATTATTTATATGGGCTATTAAATTAATATACAAATATGATTAAAAGCTCAAGATATGAAACTGAAATATTAATATAAAAAATGTTAATAAGAAAATATTTAGTATAATAATTGAAAAAAATTATAAAAAAATTATTTTTCTTAAAAAGTATTTATTCAAAAATATCTAACAAAATATCTCTTAAAAATTGTCACTAAACTACATTGTTGCAAAACTAATATAATATCAATGTTATAAAATTCGGGAATCGAAAGATATCGGTCAAGATACCGATTAGAATTTATCGGAGATCTGGGATTAATCAGATGCACTTTATATTTTAAATTATATTTAGTTTTAATATCCTTATTTTAGTAGTAATTTATAAGTCAATACACATTTATCATATTATATAATTATCATTATTTATGTTTAATTAAAATTCTATATTACCGATTAAGAAAAATACATAAAGATTAATCGGATCTCAAAAATCGAATCGGTATCGTGCCTTTTCGAGAATTAATCGATAAAATCGGGAATCTTTAGAATCATGGATAATAATGTATATCCGACAAAAAGAATGTATAATAATGTAAAACATAGATCCTTATTATATGATATGCATAAAATGGATCTTATCCAGATTTTTGATAGTTATTGTCCATTTACTATCAGTTTAATATGGATCGTTATATCTTTAAAAAAATTGATCATAACCGTTAGAATTAAAATAAATGAATATTTTATAACCAACGATAATTAGGTATTTTATATTAAATAGAATATCCTACCCTTTCAATGATTTAAACAAAAAATAAGTAGGTATTCTAAACCGAATATAATAATAATGCAAAATTCGTAATTACTATTTTCTTCAAATTCTAGATCATATTTGTTGAACAAAATTTATAAACCATCACTGAATTAAACATTAATTCGTGAGATTCGCATGAGCTGTAAATCGTAAAAATCTGATGTACAAAACTCAAGATAGAGCCGAAATAAAATCAAATGAAACTCAGTAATTTTTTTGTTTGTTTAAAATTTAATATATTTTTTTACTATTTTAAATTAATGAACAATTGTTAAATAAAAAGTAAAATATTCGTGCATTGCATGGCGAAACATTAAAAATTTGGTAGTCGGTTAGTCGGTACCGTATTTGAGTTTATATAATACTTGAATTTGATCATATAATGGGTGTGAGGATAAAATAATTTAAAATTAAATTAAATATGATTCACATACTTTTGAACGAGGATAAAACTTAGCGTTTAATTAAAAAATAATTATATTTTGTAAACACACATAAAAATAACAATAATACTATATGTTTCAATTTGAAATATTTCTTTTCAAAGTTATATACATTTAAATAAAACTATCAAATTATATTCTTATATAAATATATATAAGGGGCTTTTATCCAAATTTTTATTAGTTATGAAACTGTACAGATTTAATATGGACACTTAGATCTTTTTGTAAATATATGAGTATATATGTATAATTATTCATATCTTAATCATATAAAATAAGAGTAAATAAATTTCGCAGCCTAAAAGTTGTCATTCAATTATTATTTAGAAAAATATAAAAAAAATTGCATCGCATTGGTTAGTAATAAAAAGAATAAGACGTGAGGAATGAACTCGCTAAACAAGAACTTGTTAAAAATTGTTTCGTAGACAAAATTATTTATACCAATAATTTAGTTTATCAGTTTTTAAGTTTTGGGAAAAATAATTTACTTGTCAATAAGGCTTTTCCTGATAAAATGAATTAATTGTAACTAAATTTAATATTATAAGATGTCGTTCATATAATTTTTATTCAATTTAACATTAATTAATAAGATTTTCCCTATATTTTGTTTTTGTAAAAAATTATAAGATTTTTAATTTTATATGGAAAAAAAGTATTATTTACAAGTAGCATCAATTGAGCATAAAATAAAAGTTGATCTAAAATTTGATATTACGACTCATTGCATAAGTATTTCTTTTTCTTTTTTTATTGAAGTATGTGTTTCTTTATTTTTTTGTCTAAGTATGTATTCTTTCTTAGTTTAAGATTAATTAATAATTTATTTAATAGTTAATATTAATGTCAGTCGATAATAGTTAACACACCTAATTTATTGTCCCAGCAATTAAGAAAAGTAAACAACTTTCCATGTAGTTGCTTACTTGACACAGGTGATATTATACCCAACGGTACTTGGAACGACACTAGGACTAACAGCGGAATAATTAAGATTTATTACAAATAAACAAATTGTAATTAAATTAAATAAGAATTCGAATAGAAGTTCTTAAACTCAGCCCATAAACCCAGCTCACGTACTATATAAACATTAATAATCTTGAATCATTAACAACATTAGAGAATTGTCACAGACTCACGAACGATGGACAGAGAGGAATGTGACATTTGCCAAGGACTAAAGGTAGGGTTTCGCTTTGCGCCTTCACCACACGAAGTCTTGCTCCAATATCTCATCCCTATGATCCAAAAACAACCACTCCCCTGCGATCGTATCATCAAACAAGCTGATGTTTACGGAGCCTCGACGCAATGCGAAGTTTTCAGAGACGATGATCTCTTCTGGCAGTCAGCATCATCCGGCAAGAAGAAGACTATTTACGTGTTCACTAAGTTGTCCAAGAACGGTAAGCGTGTTTCGAGGAGAGCTGGTCGTGGCACTTGGGTTGGTCAGAGCAATAAAAAGATTAAGGACAAGAAGAGTAATGAGGTTCTTGGAAGCAGAGGAGCTTTTACGTACAAAAGGTTCTGAGTTCAGACTCGTTGAACAGAATTAGTTACATAGTAGTATAAAGGCATTGTAGGGGTAAGTGTTTTTATCCGTAAGGTTATGAGTAATAAAGAACTGCCAAAACATCGATTAAAAATTTAATCTACGGTTCCATTAAAGTCGAAACAGCACAATCATTTGATCATGGTACTCCTGTATGTGCTTTAGATTTCATGAAGTTCTGACTTCTGAGTTCTGACTCGAAAACAAGCTCCCTACAGAAATAAGGATAATACTGCGTTATTATGAATTTCTCTTCAACAAGTCGACGCTTTAACTAATTACAACTATTCACACCTATGCAATGATGAAAAGTGAAAACAATGCCTTTACTTTGTCAAAGAAAAGATTCCCCTTGTTCTGTATAAGCACTGTTTAATACTAATCAACAACACAATACAAGCAGATTAAGGTATGCAAATGTGTAGCAGCAGCCCACTTTAGGAGAAGGAAGAATTGCAGAAAGAATAAAGCCGATGTAGAACTTATATTCAACGAATGTAGCGATGATTGTCGTATACAAATGACATTCTTGGCGTAGTTATAGTGCATATACTTTTTCTCAGGTAAACGGCCAAAAGAATGGCATTAGGACTAATATGCATTGGTTTGATCCCACTATTTAGTTTTCTGGGTAGGATGTAGTCATATCCTTTGACCTCTATAGTATCGGTATACCTTTTAACATTTTTTCTTAGTAAAAGACGTTTTTACCCTCCGATATTGGCCGATATGTCGTTTTATCTCCGAAAATGGCTAAAAGGAATGATACCTAATACTACAGGGGTTAAAATGTATGACTTCATACTTTTGAGGCTGAATACTTTAGGGGTCAAAAGGTCATTAAGCCTAGGAGTTTTTTGCTTTTGAAATACTTTTAGGTTTTCTATTCCAACATTGTTGTAATTGGTGGTGTTATTTAAACTTTCATTTAGCTTTTGCAGTTTCATATTTCTACCTGTTTAGATAAATTTTATCTTAAATTTCATGTAATCTCTTGATTCAGTATATCTACTACTCTGCTTTCATTTAATAACTCTCAAACCCAATTTTCTTTTTCACTATGAGGCGAATATTTTATTTGCAGAAGGTGATAAAGTCTGGACATCATGTACAATGATTCTGGTTGAGGTTTTCGTCGATGGCGGTTGTGACAAACAAGACGTTTTCTGCAACTTCTCTTCACATCATCAAACTCCCAAGAGAATGGAATCTGCAGCAGTTGATAAAGTAAAACTCGGTTATTAATGATTATGTCGAGTGTGGTGTTCATTGCTAGGCTAATAGGGAACACGGTTAGAACCGAACACTAACAGAAAATAAATGAGCGAATGAAGGAAGTAAGACCTGATAAGAGTATAGAAGGGATGCATATTTAGGCATTTTTGATTAGTTTTACTGGTTTTTGTAGTTAAAAGTTGCGAGCAGCCTTGTTCTTTGGAAGATCCATCTCGTGTTAGTATTTTCATAATTATTGGCATTACTTCTATTCCAGAGAAAAGTTTAAGATTATAGCAAGATAACGTGCAACCTATATATCCTCTCTAGCATTCATCCACATGTTATTATAATTAGTAGAGAACTAATCGAAACAATCCACGTGTTTTGAACAAAATAGAATGAAAGATATCATAAAAGAACTGACACCGGAGCAGAGATATGGCTTGATTCAGACTCAGAAAGCCTCACCTGCTGCATTGCTGGCAGTACCTTTGCTCTCCGCCTTTGCTTATCAGAACAGGGATCTTTGAGTGACCCTCGCAAACCCTGTGGCGCCTATGGTACTCCCTGCACTTATTGAGGTCTTCCAAACACCCATCCACTAAACACGAGGACTTTTTTGCGTAACTGAAAGCACATACCTTCTTCGATTCTAAAGGTAATGGCAGTGATGGTAACCCCTTTGGCCCCTGCAATCTGTCCATTGCTCCATCTCGCACATCTCCTAATGTACTTGGTCTTTGATCATAGCAAATCATCACCATTCTTTGACAATCACGCATACGCTACCATTAATTACACACTTTAATTGATTTTCTTTGTTTTGCTTTTTTTTTCTCTTCTTAACTCAACATGTTATAAATCAGAATAATCCTAATATTCCAATGCTTCCTGGTGAGACTGATCAACCAATCCCGTTTGCAGAAGGAGTTATCCACAATGTTCCTGTGGCCGATTATCAACCTGGCACTGCAAACGGGAACAATCAATCATCAGCGACTATTCCATTGATGGACGAAGGTGAGCTCGAATCACTAGTATCGCTTTTTGCTTCATTACCAGGGGAAGATTTCGACGACTACATGCAGAGAAGCTCGATGAAGTGAATTAGACAAACAAAAAGTAAAACAAGGGAACCAACTACACAAAACAATGTTTGTTTAGGGTTCTCTTAAGTAGTGTAGTATCTTTTTCCTACATTAGGAGTTTTTTGCTTTTGAAATACTTTTAGGTTTTCTATTCCAACATTGTTGTAATTTGTGGTGTTATTTAAACTTTCATTTAGCTTTTGCAGTTTCATATTTTACCTGTTTAGATAATTTTCATCTTAAATTTCATGTAATCTCTTGATTCAGTATATCTACTACTCTGTTTTCATTTAATAACTCTATCATGTTTCAAGTTGAAAACTTTTGTCAAGGCAACAATTTAAATGTGAACGATGTAATCTTTTAAAACCTAATGGATATGATCCTAGTTCTATAAGTTTGCTCACTGAAGTAGATTTCCCTATATATTGCCTACAAATTCGATAATGTTATATAAATTTAAGAACTTTTTCTACTGATACAACATGACAGAGTTCACAATGTTAAAGACAATTTAAAAATCTCAAATTATCGGCAATTGAGCGTAATGCTACAAAAAGTGAAGAATTAGAGAGTCTAAAAGTGAGGTTTAACCGTACCATCACCGATTTTTTCACAAAATTCTACGACCTCCAAATTTTAAAGGTGGATCCGCCATACCACATGAACGCATATGTATACACGTTTCAGGCCTTCTGGGCCTGATGTATTGATAGTGGCTCTATGGCTGTATACTACTGACACTAAGTTGGTGCCTGGTGGGAGATCAGAATTGGAAAATTGGATGGCTTTGGAAACGTGTATTTGTTTGGGCATGTTTTGGCTAGAGATTGCTATAAATTCCATGATCTCTCTAATCCACAGTCCACAGATCAAAATTTTCCGAAAAGTAGTGTGAGACATGGAGTCATGGAAATATTATATGCAGTCAATAGCATGGTGGAACATGAATACATTCATCCCAGAAATTAACAGTGCTGCACATAATTCAAAATAAAGCAAGCACATCAATTACATTGGCAGAGACATCATTACATAGAATCCTTAACATCACTATTATTCCAACAACAAAAGAACAAGAAACTTATACTGAGGATGTAAAAGCTAGCTTAAGAATTCCCTGAAGAATTAGTCTCAGGTCCACTTCCTCTGGTGGGCGGTCGCCTTGGAGGCGGTTGGAAACGCATTGTCATGTCTTCCTGGGACAGATAAATACAACAAAATTACAGTGAATACTTTCAAAACACTATGTTACTGCAGCAACTATAATGATCATGTCCCCACTCTGTTTTTCTCTCTCATGTTCTCTCTCTCACTTGTGTTCTCTCTCTGGTGCTCTCTCTCTGCACACACACAAATATACATACAGGTTCTTATATTCAACTTGTTCTCAATTAAATTCTGAACTATTCTAGTTTATTGATTCTCGTAATTCACAATTCAATCAGCACAACCTTGTTCTTAGTGATTTATGTGCAGACTTTAAGATTAGGGGGATGGGTTTTTGGGATTTTGCGTTCATGGGTTGTGGTTAAGAAAGGGTTTGTGGAGTGTAATGTGTTTGTTTGTAATGTGCTTACGATGATGTATTTTAAGAGTGGGGTTTTGAGGGATGCGCGGAAGGTATTTGATGATATGTGTCATATAGGGGTTGAGGATGTTGTTTCGTGGAATTCGATTATGGCTGTGTACGTGTAGAGTGGGGGATGTGAAGGGTGCGTTGAGGTTGTTTGAGAGGTGGGGAGAAGGGGGAGTTTGGTGTGAGGGTGGATGCGGTTAGTCTTGTTAATGTTCTTCCTGCTTGTGGGGTTGAGAAAGTGTGGAGGAGAGGGAAGGAGGTTCACGGGTATGCGCTTCGGAGTGGGTTTCTCATGATGTGTTTGTGGGGAATGTTATTGTGGATATGAATGCAAAGTGTGAGTTGATGGATGATGTGAGTAAAGTGACTGAGAGTATAAAGGTGACAGATATTGTTTTTTGGAATGCAATGGTTACCGGGTATTTTCAGGTTAGGAGGTTTGAAGATGCTTTGAGCATGTTTGAGATGATAAAAAGTGGAGAAGAGGTTTGGTATTGACGGGAAGTGGAAAGAGGAAGATTGGAGAGGATGGATTTTGGTTGCGTTCAGGCGATTTTTGCTCTGATTTTAGTTGATTTCATGGTTACTTTTGTGATATTAGTATTGGCCCTGCAGGCGCACTTATTTTTCGTCATTTGCAACCACTTGCAACTTATTTTGCAACTAAATGTAATTTTCAACATATTTTTTCAAATTTACATTTGTGGTTGCATATATGGTTGCTAGCAGTTGTAGGTACGGTTGCAAATACAACCTTCATCTTTAAGTTAACCTTTGGATAAGAGATACTTCAGTTTATGCCAAGTATCTCAACACTGATCACAATAACAAGTTATGTTATGCAAAAGATTCTTTAGAAGAGGGTCACGTTTCAGATTCTGATACAGTAATCTCCCATGAACAAGAGTGTCAAATAGGTAAAACCATAATTAGTTGATTGTTCCAAGTATTAAAACAATAAAATGATAGGCACTGTGGTAACTGATAAGTAAGCACACAAAGAGGGATTAGTTAAAGTACCTATGATAATGATCATCATCAAAATCATAACCAATGGCCTGGTCAGAGCAATTAGTTAGCATCTTTAAGTTATGCTTTTTTCATCAATGCTATTTTTATGTCTGATCATACATACCCCAAGTATCTCAACACTGATCACAATAACATTTGAGTAATTGTTTAGAGGTTCACCAATTCCATAATTGGGTTTTAGAAGCTTGAGTAAGACTGTAACATTTGCGGTTACATCTAAAGTTACATAATTTATGTATTAGATAAATTTTTAATTTTTAAATTTGCATAGGTGGTTGAAATCTAGGTTTATATTATTTCTATAAGGTTAATTTACAGTTATGGTGAGATTATATTTAGAGTTACATAATGGTTATATTAGATATTAATAATCTTGTAATTTTTATAGTTGCATATGTTGTTGAATTCTAGGTTTAAAACATGTATATAAGGTTGCATTAAACATGTTATATTTAGGATTGCATAAGTAGTTTCATAAAAAGTTACAAATAACATTGTATGTTGCTTTTTATAACAACATAATATGAAATGTGTTGCATTTGAGATTTTTTTGAGTTGCAAATGTAATTGAGGTATCTAGTTGAGATTTCTTTGAGTTGTATTTGTAGTTGAATAATGGGTTTATAGTTTCGTATTTATATGAGTTGCACCGGTAGTTGAATTTTGGATTTCTTTGAGTTACAAATGTAGTTGCAGATAAGGTTTCTAGTTGAATTTGAGATTTATTTGAGTTGTATATGCAGTTGCGTAGTTACTCATAGTTGCTCATAGGATCTCTCAATGATACTGTCACAACCGTAAGTTAGTGAACTAGTTTGAAATAAGTTTTAGAAAATGCACAACCTAACTATTGAATACACCAAAATCTTCGATGTAAGTAATATGACCAAGAGCAATTTCAGATGAATCTTAAATCAAATTTAGAACCAAATTATAATTCATCTTGGACCCTAATTTAATAGTTTTTTAATATTTAGAGTTCAATAATCCCCTACTGGGTTTTAGAAACTTTTATAAGACTGTAATATAACGTACAACGATTTTATAATTTTTAATTTAACCCTTAACCCTACAATCCAAACATTTTATGCTGAACATTGAGTTTCATAATATGTTTACATATTAAATTTTAAACATTTTGTAATTGCATATGTGGTTGCAATCTAGGTTGAATATCATGTGTATAAGGTTGTATAATATGTTTAATATCAAAATCTATCACATTAGGTTGTTTATCATGCATGCTTTTTTATTAGACTTAGAGTTTATGGAGAGGTTGCATTGAGAGTTACATAAGTGGTTGCATAAATAATGTCACAAACATTATATGCAATGTTGCTTCTGTGGTTGCATTGAGAGTTGAATCATGTACATAAGGTTGCATAAAGAGTTCAATATGTAGATCTATCACAAGATGGTATAGTACAAATGCTTTCATAAACCTTTTAATCATATTTCTTATTCAAATAAAAATGAAGCCAAAACTGAATTTGTGTTATACAACATGAAACAACTATTTTATGCCAATTGGTGTTTCCTTGGCTTCATAAATCTGAAATTTTGATAAATCTCGATGGTGTTTGTCAATGATCACCTCGTCTTTCTTGTGATGTATAATATCTTCTTCTACTGTTGTTTCAGTTGGTATTTGTAGTATTTCTATTAAAATTAGGTCTGCGTAATCCACTTAATCTCCGATCATTATGGTATTTACTTCATCACTGATATCATTTGTTGCGTTTGATGGTATAACCTATTAAATTTGAATATCAACACGTCAATATTTGTTATCCTTTCACTATTAAAGATGGTAGCTGATAGTTCCATAACCGAGTTTTCAATTATTATTCACAAAGGGTATGTGTTGAAGTCCGTTTCCCTTATCTTGAGCTCTTTATAGAATAGTCATTAAAGATCGTCAAAAATTGTGAAAGGAGAACATGCCTAACAATGAAAATTACACAACCAAAGAACATGTTAGGTGACATAATTTATAGGAATTTATCAATTCATATATAACATAGTTGAAGATATCAATTGCAATCACAAACTGCTAAAATGCAGGAAAAAAATAACATCTAGGCTTTTTAAAAATATATGCAACTTAATACAGAACATTTTTCCAGAATCAATTGCATTAGCAAAGTCATAAATTGAAAAAACGGGGTAAACCATGTATTTTTCGGACATAAACAAATTCATCACATTGTTCAACATGTATTGCTGCATGTAATTCCTTAAATTAAAGTACATCTAGATGAGGTGTTTTAAGCATCAACTAATGCACCAATTTGACTTATTTTTAAAAAGTATCAAAATGTAGCAAGTAAATACATTACATGCTTAGAAACTTTTACTGCAACCTAAACTTCATAAAATGGATCTCCATGTAATTTTTGCAAGTACAAATTAATTCCTTTTTGGAATAATTTTTTTAAAGTTATACAACATATAACTGATGACACAAATGCTTTAACAAATGACAAGATCATTGCAAACCGATCCTCCTAAACTGCAAGGAGCTCTCGATTTTCCTCAACCATAACTAATACAATAGTTTAAGTTAATTATTGCAAAGTTCGCAACCTAGTGACTGAGTACACAAATGTTTTAACAAGATTGTTGCAACCTGAACTTCCTAAATTGCAAGAACCTCTCGATGTAATTTTTAAAAACATAAACCAATAAAATAGTTCTAGTTAACTACTCAAAATTGTGCAACCTAACGACTGAATTCACAAATCCTTTAACAATAAAATTGAAACCTGAACCTCGTGGGCATCTAGATGATCCTTTCGCAACCATAAATTAATGAATTACTTTTACAGTTTCTTTTTAAAATTATGCAACTTATTTAAGAACTGAATAACTACTTTTCTAGACACATCAATCGCAACAAAAAAAAAGCTAAAATGAAACATCATTTAGCTTAGACACTTAAAAATATAATCTAATTAAAGAAATTTGTTACACATTATTCAAATGTATGCAACTTAATAACTCAATCATATTGAAAATCAAAAACCTCTTATACAACTAAAATAATCAATTGCTCAAACTCAACAATAAACTTCATAATCCTTTCATAATACAAAACAAGTATATCTATAATTTTCATATAAAATCAGTAATTAGAAGTTACCTTTCTACGATTTGAATAAATTTGAAGAAATAGTTTGACTTTCGATATCAATGATGAAGTACAGATAAATTGTCAATTGATTTTTATGTTTGTCTTCTATGAATATGTACATAATCGAAAGAATCTATGATGTTTGTTGACGAAAAAGAAAGTTGCAGATTGTTGATGATGAAGAAATTGTGGAACGAAGTGTACGGAGGAAGTCCAATTTTCTAATTTTTTATCTTCTTGTATTGTTGTCGTATTTGTGCAATATAAATTGTTTATTAACGTAGATTTGCAAATACTTTTAAAAACTGTAATTATTTTTGAAAAACTTTTCTTTTTTTAGTATATTTATGAAAAATCCCCTAAAAATATAATTAAAAACAGGAAAATGAAAGAAAGAGAAGTCTATATGAACATATCAAAATATGATTTGTAAATCTCTTCTACTCAACAACTCAAGTATCTTCCACATAATATTTGAACAAAAACAATAAAAACGTATATTATTTATATGGGCTATTAAATTAATATATAAATATGATTAAAAGCTCAAGATATGAAACTGAAATATTAATATAAAAATTATTAATAAGAAAATATTTAATATTATAATTGAGAAAAATATATAAGAAATTTATTTTTATTAAAAAGTATTTATTCAAAAATATCTACCAAAATATCTCTTAAAAATTGTCACTAAACTACATTGTTGTAAAACTAATATAATATCAATGTTATAAAATTCAGGAATCGAAAGATATCGGTCGAGGTACCGATTAGAATTTATCGGAGATCTGGGATTAATCAGATGCACTTTATATTTTAAATTATATTTAGTTTTAATATCCTTATTTTAGTAGTAATTTATAAGTTAATACACATTTATCATATTATATAATTATCATTATTTATGTTTAATTAAAATTCTATATTACCGATTAAGAAAAATACATAAATATTAATCGGATTTCAAAAATCGAATCGGTATCGTGCCTTTTCGAGAATTAATCGATAAAATCGGGAATCTTTAGAATCATGGATAATAATGTATATTCAACAAAAAGAATGTATAATAATTTAAAATATAGGTCCTTATTATATGATATGCATAAAATGGATCTTATCCAGATTTTTGATAGTTATTGTCCATTTACTATCAGTTTATTATGGATCGTTATATCTTTAAAAAAATTGATCATGACCGTTAGATTTAAAATAAATGAAAAATTTTATAACCAACGATAAGTAGGTATTTTATATTAAATAGAATATCCTACCCTTTCAATGATTTAAATAAAAAATAAGTAGGTATTCTAAATCGAATATAATAATAATGCAAAATTCGTAATTACTATTTTCTTCAAATTCTAGATCATATTTGTTGAACAAAATTTATAAACCATCACTGAATTAAACATTAATTCGTGAGATTCGCATGAGCTGTATATCGTAAAAATCTGATGTACCAAACTCAAGATAGAGCCGAAATAAAATCAAATGAAACTCAGTAATTTTTTTGTTTGTTTAAAATTTAATATAATTTTTTTACTATTTTAAATTAATGAACAATTGTTAAATAAAAAGTAAAATATTCGTGCATTGCATGGCGAAACATTAAAAATTTGGTAGTCGGTTAGTCGGTACCGTATTTGAGTTTATATAATACTTGAGTTTATATAATATACGGGATTGTTTTTTTTATTTATGTTATTCATGATATTTTCTCAAAACTTAAATAGAGACAGTTCGTTCATTGGTGTAATGACATTGGAATAAGACAAAATAATATATGTTATTTATTCTGAATAAAACAAAATTATACTATTGGACGTGATTAATATAAATTTAAAACAAACTAAATATAACTTCTTAAATTTAGTCGGTGCAATGGATTTCGGTTTAAAATAAAATAATGACTACTTAGCTAAAAAATTATACTCATTATGTCCCCCTAGTAGTATATATTGGAGGACGGGGGCTTGACACACATTTTAAGACTCCTTTAAATTATAGATCCGTAAACAGTTTTTAAAATTTTTTTTGTTCCGATTAAAAATTTGTTGTTTAAAGTTTAATAAAAAAAATCAAAAATAAATAATAAAATTATACTTTATATTCACTTTAAAATCCGTGTCGAATATTGAAAAAAGACTGTATTCCGTCAATCGAAATAATAGCACCTGGTTAAAATAAAATAACTTAAACTATTCATCGGACTAAAAAATTATACAACCCATCCGCGGTAAAATAATATTAAAATCAAAATAAAATTCAACCAATTTATACAAAATAATATGTACTATTCATATGAGTTAAACAAAAGTCTATATTTATCTGGGTTTAAACTAAATTAAAATCAAATTAAATATTATTAGTTGAATTTGATCATATAATGGGTCTGAGGATAAAATAATTTAAAATTAAATTAATTATGATTCACATACTTTTGAACCAGGATAAAACTTATCGTTTAATTAAAAAATAATTGTATTTTGTAAACACACATAAAAATAACAATAATACTATATGTTTCAATTTGAAATATTCTTTTCAAAGTTATATACATTTAAATAAAACTATCGAATTATATTCTTATATAAATATATATAAGGGGGATTTTATCCAAATTTTTATTAGTTATGACAGTGTACCGATTTAATATGGACACTTAGATCTTTTTGTAAATTTTTATTAGTTATGACAGTGTAGCGATTTTATCCAAAAGAATAAGACGTGAGGAATGAACTCGCTAAACAAGAACTTGTTAAAAATTGTTTCGTAGACAAAATTATTTGTACCAATAATTTAGTTTATCAGTTTTTAAGTTTTGGGAAAAATAATTTACTTGTCAATAAGGCTTTTCCTGATAAAATGAATTAATTGTAACTAAATTTAATATTATAAGATGTCGTTCATATAATTTTTATTCAATTTCACATTAATTAATAAGATTTTCCCTATATTTTATTTTTGTAAAAAATTATAAGATTTTTAATTTTATATGAAAAAAAGAAAGTACTATTTACAAGTAGCATCAATTGAGCATAAAATAAAAGTTGATCTAAAATTTGATATTACGACTCATTGCATAAGTATTTTTTTTTCTTTTTTTATTGAAGTATGTGTTTCTTTATTTTTTTGTCTAAGTATGTATTCTTTCTTATTTTAACATTAATTAATAATTTATTTAATAGTTAATATTAATGTCAGTCTATAATAGTTAACACACCTAATTTATTGTCGGAGAAATTAAGAAAAGTAAACAACTTTCCATGTAGTTGCTTACTTGGCACAGGTGATATTATACCAACGTCACTAGGAACGACACTAGGACTAACAGCGGAATAACTAAGATTTATTACAAATAAACAAATTGTATTAAATTAAATAAGAATCCAAATAGAAGTTCTTAAACCCAGCCCATAAACCCAGCTCACGTACTATATAAACATTAATAATTTTGAATCATTAACAACATTAGAGAATTGTCACAGACTCACGATGGACAGAGAGGAATGTGACATTTGCAAAGGACTAAAGGTAGGGTTTCGCTTTGCGCCTTCACCACACGAAGTCTTGCTCCAATATCTCATCCCTATGATCCAAAAACAACCACTCCCCTGCGATCGTATCATCAAACAAGCTGATGTTTACGGAGCCTCGACGCAATGCGAAGTTTTCAGAGACGATGATCTCTTCTGGCAGTCAGCATCATCCGGCAAGAAGAAGACTATTTACGTGTTCACTAAGTTGTCCAAGAACGGTAAGCGTGTTTCGAGGAGAGCTGGTCGTGGCACTTGGGTTGGTCAGAGTAATAAAAAGATTAAGGACAAGAAGAGTAATGAGGTTCTTGGAAGCAGAGGAGCTTTTACGTACAAAATCGACAAGAAGGTGAGTAGTAATGGTGAGAGTGATGATAAGTGGTGCATGTATGAGTATACTCTGGATGATAAATTTTCGAAAAAACTTGGTTTACCAGAATCAGTTCAAGACTATGCGATATGCGAGATTATTAAGCGAGGTGATGATAATGCCAGCGAGTACTCTGTTAATCTACTGGAATCATCTAATCAATATGATACTGATTCTTCAGTGCTTATGGGCGAAGTTAATCAGATACTAACAGATTCACAACGAGTTCCCAACATTATTGATACTTATTCTCCGATGCATGTGGGCGAAGTTAATCAGATAGTCCCGGTTGCACAAGGAGTTCCCAACACTGATCACGAGCCTTGGTTCGATGCTGATTTTTCAATGCCTATGGGTGAATTTAATCAGATACTACCTGTTGCAGAAGGAGTTCCCAACATTGATGACGAGTCTTGGATTGATGATATTGATTTTACAATGCCTATGGGTGAATTTGATCAGATACTATCTGGTGCAGAAGGAGTTCTCTACCTTGATCATGAGCCTTGGATTGATACTTATTCTTCGATGCCTGGGGGTGAAGTTAATCAGATACTACCAGTTGCACAAGGAGTTCCCAACATCGATCACGGCCCTTGGATTGATACTGATTTTTCAATGCCCATGGGAGAATTTAATCAGATACTACCTGTTGATCAGCAAGGAGTACTTCCCAACATTGATCACGAGCCTTGGATTGTCGATGACAGCAATTATTCGCAAGCAGCAAATCCTCAACATGTTATCAATCAGAATAATCCTAATATTTTAATGCTTCCTAGAGAGACTGATCAACCAATCCCGGTTGCAGAAGGAGTTATCCACAATGTTCCTGCACCGGATTATCAACCTGAGACTGTAATCGGGAACAATCAATCATCAGCGACTATTCCATTGATGGATGAAGGTGAGCTCGAATCACTAGTTTCGCTTTTTGCTTCATTACCAGGGGAAGATTTCGACGACTACATGCAGAGAAGCTCGATGAAGTGAATTTGACAAACAAGAAAGTAAAACAAGGGAACCAACTACACAAAACAATGTTTGTTTAGGGTTCTCTTAAGTAGTGCAGTATCTTTTTCCTACATTAGGAGTTTTTTGCTTTTGAAATACTTTTAGGTTTTCTATTCCAACATTGTTGTAATTGGTGGTGTTATTTAAACTTTCATTTAGCTTTTGCAGTTTCATATTTCTACCTGTTTAGATAATTTTCATCTTAAATTTCATGTAATCTCTTGATTCGGTATATCTACTACTCTGCTTTCATTTAATAACTCTATCCTGTTTCAAGTTGGAAGCTTTTGTCAAGGACATCAGCAAGGCAACAATTTAAATGCGAACAATCTAATCTTTGCGAAGGCTTGCAAGAGTTATTCCCCCACACTTTGCATTAGGTTTGCTACTTTCTTTTGTGAAGTATATTGTCTCTTCAGGGGCATTATTTCAAACTTTTATCAAGAGATTGATTTTATCTGGATAACCTCTATTCTTGACAAATGTTGTCTCAAGAGAATTTATAAATGACTGAGAGCTAAAAGTATGTGACCCGATCTTGTTTGATTTACTTTCCTCCATTGAAGGAGGCAAAGTATAAAAAGGATTTTCCATGTAAGGTTTACACGGTTTCTCTTTGGAGGGTAGTGCTTTTCTTACTGTTGACGGAGGAATTTGGTATCAACAAAGATTGAGGTTTCTCGCCGGAATTAAGATCTGTGACGGTGGTTCTTTGCCGGAAACTTAAGCGGTGTATGGTTGATTGTGGTTATTTTAGGCTGAGATTGATCAGAGTAAGTGGTGGCTCTCTTATCAGCTCTCAACTTCTTACCCTCTCAATGTGCCTACGTACCCTTTATATAGGGATCAAGCCTGACGTAGTTCTCGTAGAACAAGAAGTCTAACGCGTTAAGACTTCTTACTCTTAAACCCAGTAGAAGCCCATCCGATATCCATCTTCTGCTAGCTTTAGGAATGTCCAACTATGAGGCCCAACCGCAAAGGCCCAAGGCTCGTCCGTAATCGCAGGACTTCACGGATAGTGCATCTCCCTGCGCAAGGATAACACTCCGCTACAGCTATCTCCCTTGATTTACGAACGCAGGTATAGCCACGGTTCACCCCAAGTGCCAGACGCGTCCCTGTCCCCCGAATGAGGATAACCCACCAGATAGCAGGACAGGTGATCCCAAGCTCTTGGGTGCAAAGTGCAGGATGACTCCAAAGTTCTCCAACGAGGACACCCGTTGAATACAAAAACAGAGCTCCCAAAGCACACACCAAAGTAAACCCCACATCCCCAACGAGGACACCCGTTGAATACAGGAGGAGGCCTTCAATCATCAGGCATACCCCTGGAGGCCTTCAAGCTTTTCACGGACATCCCCCTCCTTGACCATCTCAAGGAGGGAATTCTTCATAGAGTACCTGCAACAAACACATTAGTAAAAATAATCCTCCATCGCTCCTTTCCATGCAAGCTTTGTCTTGAACTCAACATCAAATGTACACAGATCAAACTCAGGACGCGTCCTTTCTAATTGGGCGCGTCCTAACTCCCACAAATCAAAACCTGTTTCCTCATCAATCGTTCTTTATAGCAATCAAAATCACAGGACACGTCCTAGAGCTTTGGGCGCGTCCTTAACCTCATCAAACTTGCAACATCCCCTCTAAACCATCATACACAGCATTTCGCCTCCTATGACATGTCCTCGCTAACTTAGACGCGCCCTAGAGCGCCCATCACCATAAGATTCCATCTGCCAAGCATTTTCATAAACATTGGCGCGTCCATAAATTCTGGGCGCGTCCTCCCTTGACCATGCACTCTTCTCGCTTCGTAACTTATTTCTTCCAAAGTAGGCGCGTCCTAAGGTACTGGACGCGTCCTCTCTTCCACAATGCAATATCGGGTTTGACTGTCTGTAAGCCGCATTTGACCCGAATCAATCTCAATGCCAAATTTTGGGCATAACAACTACCCCCCAACTTCCATTTGCAGTTAAAAACAAAATTGGAAGTTTTATCCTTAAATCCCAGTACCAAAAGTTGGCTCAAAACAATCGGACGCGTCGTAGCCTAAAGACGCGTCCTGCCCTTACTTTCTGCATGCGGGGTACAGCTGTCGTCCATAGGATCATCCTTCTATAAATACTCTAATCTCCATCATACCACCACCATCATCTCTCTCTCTCACACACAACCGCCATTGCCGCATCGTTAAACAGGAGCTTCGAGGGCCACATTCCGGTGATCTGTTCAACCATTCCCCTACTTTTTTAGCTCAACTCATTCCTCAACTCAAAAGGTACACAAATTTCCTCTCATTTCTTTATTTGACTGAATACATTAATCTTAATGAGCAAGAAACTATTCGTATACTCCATGCTCATATAAACTGTTCTTCATGTCTGCTTGTATGTATATATGTATGTATAGGTAAATATAACATGTTTAGCTTCCCTGATCTCCCAACAACATATTTCTAGAATTTCGTCATATTTTCCCCAAACTGCCAACAGTCGATTAACATTCCGCTATCATAATCATGTAGGACGCGTCTTCCCGTTAGGGCGCGTCCTGTATTTTCTGATTTAAGACAAGTTCAAGTTATCCCAAACAAGGGTAATATAGGGCCAAAGGTTTATTAGGACGCGTCATTGTAGCACACCCCCCTGCGGTGGATTTTCAGGACGCGCCCTCCCAATATCCTTCTTCCATCTTTCCTTTTCTTTTCTTTTTTTATTTTAAAAAATGGACGCGTCCTCAAATTTTTATTCATTCTTTTGCAGCTGGAGGACGCGTCTTCTTCTTCACCATTTCACCCGTTTAAAGCACTCAACAAGCGTATTGGAACCTATTCCCCACACCTGATCTCCTTTAACCCCGACTTTCCCAACATCCACAGGACGAATTCCTTCCTTAGAGCAGAAAGACGCGTCTTCCGTTCTCTCAAATCAAAAAACTCAATAATGTCTGATTCTAGCTCTGACTCCATGGACCATGTTCCCATAATTTCAAGAATGGAAAAGAAGGGAGTCAAAAGGAAAAGAACTCCAATTCTCCATTCAAGGGCTGCCATCGAAGATTGGACGGACGACGAAATTATCCCTACTACAAGCCAAAAACCTCAAAGAATGGCTATTTCTGATATGGACGCGTCAAACACACAGGACGCGTCATCTTCCCAGGGCGCGGCTCCTTCCGAAGACTTGTCCCCACACAGTGTAAGCGAATTCGAAAGAAGGATTCCTGATCCTGAGACATATCCCATATCTCCTCAAAAATCTGATCCTCCCCTAGAGCATTGGGAACCTTCAGATGTGGAAATAGATTGTGACTGGGCGAGGCTCGGTACCCTTACTGAAGCAGAGAAGAATGCCAGAAGGAAAAGAGAGGGTAAGCTGGCATGCGTAGCTCTTGACTCAACTGCAACCGACTGGGAAATTCAATGGCACATGAAGTACTATGACATGGAGGGCATCTGGGCGCGCCCTCTTCGAACCATGAGGCCGCATATTTTTAACGTCGGGAATCAAAGGATCCCCCGAATGGTGCTTACTCCAAAGCTGATTTCCCTAGGCGTGGGCGCGCCCTTACATCCATTCATTAAGAGAATTCTGAAATGGTACGACGTGGCTCCAGTCCAACTATCACCAAATTCATATAAACTAGCCTGGGCTCTGTACATTATGTACCATAATTTGAGGTTGGGCGCGCCCTCAATGAAAGAGTTCAGCTTCTTTTACAGCATCAGGAAATCAATTCCCGGGTACCATTTTCTGGTAGTCAACAAATGGTTGAACAACAAAGGATTTAATGAAGGCAAAATTAGCCACGAGAGAGACTGGAAGGAACCATTTTTCTACATTTATGACGTCAAAAGGACGCGCGTTCGCTTCAATTTGGAACCAAGTGAGTTCAATGCTCTGGACGCGTCCTCACTTTCAAGACGCGCCTTCCCTTTTATAATCCTTTTCTTTATTTTCCTTGTTGTAACCTATCATTCCTTCTTTTAGACAAAAGGACCCAGAAAGAGCTTACGGGAAAGAAGAAGAAGAGAGCAGAGAAGGTTTTGCAGTATGCCGAAAAACATTTCAACCTCAGAGACATGATTACCGAAGAGAATTTGAAGAAAATAGGAGCTTTGTCCCCACGAGTGGGTTCTCTCTGCAAATTTCGAGATTTCCACAATGGGAAACCCATCCTCACCGCTTCTGAAAAATCCAAAGGGCTCCAAGCCACAGAAATTATTCAGCCAGACGTCAACAAGAAAGTGGATTTAGAGCAAGGTAAGAAATCATTATATATAAGACGCGTCACGACTTTAGGACGCGTCATATTTAGCTTGACCTATAAACGTTACTATATATGCATTATCACTTTGGACGCGCCCTACCCCCCGGGCGTGTCTCATTATCACAGAAAACGTCTTAGGCAAGACGCGTCATTCTCACACCCATTTATACATCTTTGCATTCATCCATATCTGTCCTGCATGTAGATTTTATATCACGTTATGGGCGCGTCCTTCTTTCAGGACGCGTCTTTTTGCACATAACTAATTCCTTTTTATGTTTATACCGCAGATATGGCTTCACTCCCCAAAGGATTCGCAATTGGGGCTTCTAAAAAACTAAGGGCAAGGAAACAGGCTCCTACAAAAGTTGATCCACAGGCAAAAACCCCACCTCCTGCAGCAACTCCTTCTCCTCCTCCAAAGATAACTGAGACTCCCGTGTTTGACATTCCTGAGAAGGAAGAGGACGCGCCTTCTAAACGCCAAAAGATCATTCCTGACGATCAATCCTTTGTTCTCAGATACCTGGGCGCGTCCTCTGTTGGGGATTTTTCAGAGGAGGAAGTCAGAGGCTGGACTTTCAGAACGGAGCAACAAACAGAACAAGCCATGGTGAAGGCTGCTGCTGAGCTTCACCTTCATGCCAGACAGAGTGCCAACATGGCGGCAAGGCTCAGGGCGCGCCTTGCTGTTACTGATACTGCAAAGAGCCAGGCCGAAGACAAGATCAAATCTCTGGAAAAACACATTGCCTTGCTCACTCAAGAAAAAGATGCTGAGATTAGACGCCTGGAAGGGGAGAGGACGCGTCTTCAAGCAGATAAGGCTGTTTTGGAAGGCAATGTCACTACAATGGAAAAACAAGTGGACAGCGTCATCACTCTGAACTCCACCATGCAGCTGGAGCTCGACATCCTGAATGATGATAGGCTGCATGGGTGGACAGAGGAGAAAAAGCTAGTTTACCAGCATGGTTTCCAGGCTGGGTTTGAAGAATGGTGCTCTGGGTTTATTGCCAACGACCCAGAGTATACATTCTCAAAGTTTGATGCAGATACCCAGATATGGGTAAACGACTTCAGGGTAAGGGCCGCAGACTCCATCAAAAACAAGAGGATTTTCCTGGGCTTAGAGGAGGAGGACGCGTCCCCTGCTCCTCTCCAAACTCAACCTCCCCCTCAAGAAGGCCAAAACAAACCAGATGACGCGCCTCCTTTCTAGGACACGTCCTTATTTACTTGAACTATTTAAGGGTGCAGGCCCCTTGAAGCCTTGCAAATTGTAAAAACTATTTCTAAGCATTCACTCATTCTGCACCTCTTTTTTTTTTTTTTTTTTTTTTTTTTTTTTTTTTTTATAAATCCTTTTTGCTTTATTCATGCATATTTTTACTCAAGTCTTTTACTTTACCATGCATATGGGCGCGTCCTACTCTTAGGACGCGTCTATTTCATTCACATGCTTATCGCCCACATACATCAATTTGGGCGCGTCCTTCCCATTTGGGCGCATTTTTATATTTTCTTGTCTGCAAAAATATATGAGCACAGTACCATATTATACACAAGTTTGATCAAGGCACAAAGCTCTAACGGGCGCGTCCTAAGCAGCAGGACGCGTCCTGAGACCAAACACAGGATATCCTGGGGACATTTAATATAAAGGAGCATCAACCAAGATAACTTGGGCGCATCCTTAAAATAGTACATTTCACTTGAGTTTCATTGTTCTCTTTGTCATCCATTACTTGTTATTCACACAAAACCTTTAACTGAGGGCGCGCCCTACATCTAGGACGCGTCATGGGACCAAGCAAACTGAGCAAAAATCCTCTTAGAAAGTTTCAAAATTTTATTTATAATACGCTCTGGTGTCAAAAGTGCACCAGTCCCACGGCTACTATGCTTTGTGGGGAAATTATTTCTAAAAATTGACCCTTCAACTAGTCCCAAGGTAAGTAGTACATGCACTACCCCCCTAGGCTAGGAGGAATTTATTTAATTCTAGCCTATAAACTGGGCATAAACCAAAATAATAAAAGAAATATGCAAGGGGCCAAAGCCACGCCTTACTGGTAATACTTTCGGAGATGTTCCGCATTCCAAGCTCGCGGAATCAGCTTCCCATCCATGTCTTCAAGGTGATAAGTCCCCTTCCACAGGATAGACTTTATTCTGTACGGTCCTTCCCAATTAGCTCCAAACACTCCATGTTGGGGGTTCTTCGTATTGGGCATCACTTTCCTAAGTACCAAATCCCCCACCTTCAGCAACTGTCCTTTTACCTTCTTGTTATAATACCTTGCGACGCGCTGCTGATATGCTGCTAGCCTTAGCTGAGAATTTTCCCTCGTCTCCTCTAAGAGATCTAAATGAAGCCTTTGATTAACCTCAGCGTCCTCTTTCCCGTAACAGTCTCTGCGAAGTGATCCCGATCCAACTTCCACGGGGACCATAGCTTCGTAACCGTAAGTCAGCATAAACGGCGTTTCTCCCGTAGTAGATCGCGGTGTAGTGTTGTATGTCCACATCACCTTCGGGAGTTCTTCAGGCCAATTCCCTTTACGTTCCTCCAGCTTGGTTTTGAGGGTATGTTTTATTATTTTGTTAACAGCCTCTGTTTGTCCATTGCTTTGAGGATGATAGACCGCCGCAAATTCCTTCTTGATTTTCAACTCCTCACATAGCTGTCGCAACTCCTTGCTATCAAATTGTTTTCCATTGTCGGAGACCAGCTTGTAAGGGATTCCAAACCTGCATACAATTGAGTTGAAAACAAAATCTCTGATTTTCTTTGCGGTGATAGTAGCCAGTGGCATAGCTTCCGCCCATTTAGTAAAGTAATCGACCGCAACCACTGCATATTTGACGTCTCCTTTAGCTTTCGGCAATTCTCCGATAAGATCGACTCCCCACATGGCGAACGGCCATGGGCTTGCCATAGGCGTCAAGAGTGTAGCCGGCATAGACGAGTAGTTTGCAAAGCGCTGGCAGCGATCACATGCCTTGACGAAATTTGTAGCATCTTCTCTCATTGTGGGCCAATAATACCCTTGGCGCAACACTTTCATTGCCAACGAGCTACCCCCCGAGTGATTGCCACAGATTCCTTCATGCACCTCTCTTAGGATGTAATTTCCTTCTCCTTCTTCAACACACCTGAGTAGAGGTTGGTTGAACCCTCTCTTGTATAGGACTTCATCGTATATCACATATCTTGCGGCTTGATAACGGAGTCGACGAGCCATAAACTTATCTTCGGGGAGTGTTCCCTTGCGAATGTAAGCTAGAATGGGCGTCATCCATGTTTCTTTGGGAGCTTCATCCACTTGCATAGTTTCTATCTCTGGGATACTAGGAACCTCCTGGATTTCAAGAGGGATGGATCCTAACAACACAGCCTCTTGTTGTGACCCCATTTTTGCCAAAGCATCCGCATTACTGTTTTTCTCCCGCGGAACGCATTCCAATCTAACTTCTTTGAACATTCCAATCAGGCGCTGTACACATCTCAAGTATAATTCTGTTCGCGGGCCTCGCGCTTGAAATCCCCCATTCACCTGATTCACTACCAACTCTGAGTCACTTCTTGCAATTAAGTTTCGCACCCCCATTTCCAGAGCGATTTTCAGGCCATTAATCAGCGCCTCATACTCCGCATCATTATTAGTTGCATAAAACTTGAAATGAATTGCACTCATCAGGTGGTGGCCTTCCGGAGATACAAGTACTATGCCCGCACCTGCTCCTCCATTGTTAACCGCCCCATCCACATGCAAGATCCACCAAGGATGCGGAAACTCCTCCAAAGACTCCTCGGCATGAGGTGGATATAGCATCACCAAAGCTTTATCATCAATTTCAGAATCAAATTCCAGCAAGAAATCGGCTAAGGCTTGCCCTTTTATCGCTGTTCGAGGCACATATTCCAAATCAAACTGTCCCAGCTCCACAGCCCATTTCAGCATTCTGCCTGATGACTCTGGTTTGTGCAGGACCTGCCGCAGCGGGTATGCTGTACGAACTTCAACTCTATGGGCTTGAAAATACGGCCGCAATTTTCTTGACGCAAGAATCAGGGCGTAAACCAGTTTCTCCATACTTGTGTAGCGAGTTTCCGCATCGTGTAACCGCTTGCTCACGTAGTACACTGGTGATTGCTGCCCGTCTTCCTCTCTTACCAGAACTGCACTGATCGAATATTCAGACACTGCGAGGTACAGTATTAGATTTTCCCCCTCCAATGGCTTTGACAACATGGGAGGATGTCCCAGTTGCTCCTTGATTCTTTTGAAAGCCTCTTCACATTCTGACGTCCATATAAAGTCTTTCCCAGCTATTTTAATCGCCTTGAAAAACTCCTTGCATCTATCAGACGACTTGGAAACAAATCGATTTAACGCGGCGATTCTCCCAGTCAAACTCTGCACCTGTTTCACATTGGTAGGTGACTTCATATCCAACAATGCCTTGATCTTCGCGGGGTTGGCCTCAATTCCCCTGTGGTTGACAATGAACCCGAGAAACTTTCCCGATTCCACGCCGAACACACATTTTTGCGGATTTAATTTCATACGAAACCTCCTCAAGATATTAAACATCTCCGTCAGGTGCTTGATATGGTCAGTTGTCACCTTAGATTTCACCAGCATATCGTCTACATACACTTCCATGGTTCTCCCGATTTGGTCTTTGAACATCATGTTTACCAGCCGCTGGTAGGTCGCGCCAGCGTTAATCAAGCCAAACGGCATTCCTATGTAACAGTATAACCCCCTGTCTGTAATAAAGGATGTATGTTCTTGATCGGGGCCATACATCGGAATTTGATTGTATCCGGAGTATGCATCCATAAAACTCAACAACGCATGCCCTGCCGTCGCGTCAACCAACTGATCAATTCTTGGCAGCGGGAAGCTATCCTTTGGACATGCCTTATTGAGATCCGTGAAATCCACACATGTCCTCCACTTCCCATTCGGTTTCTTCACCAGTACTGGATTTGCAAGCCATTCGGGGTAGAACGATTCTTTGATCAACCCCACTTCCAACAACCGGTCTATTTCTTCTTTTAATGCTATCGCCCTTTCTCCACTTACTGGGCGGCGTTTCTGGCGTATGCCCTTGCAATTCGGGAGGATATTCAAACGGTGACACATTACTTCCGGGTCGATCCCTATCATATCTGAATGACTCCATGCGAAAACATCGAGGTTTGCAATTAGAAAGCGGGTAAGACCTCCTCTCATCTCCTCATCCAACTGAGATCCCACTTTCAAAACCCTGCTTGGGTCATTTTTATCAACTGGAATAGATATTGTGTCTTCGGCCGGTCCCGTTTTTTCAATAGGCATAGGGATCCTGGGATCCAAATCGAAATCAAAGTCTCGGGGGTCTTCAATTTCCACTTTTTCACCTGAGGGCGCGTCCTCGTTTGGAGGAGCATCAACCTCAACTTCATTCAAGGGCGCATCCTTCTTTTGAGGAGCATCAACCTTGCAGTTATCGCCGAGACCTTGCAAAATCTCACTTCTCCCTTCCAACTTTTCCCCGTTAACCTCTTTCTGCGTGATTCCCTCTGTATTACTCACCATCACTTCTTCTACACTACGGATTTTCGAAACACGTCCCTGCGTCACAAAAAGGTTCCTAGAGGTATTGGTTTCTTCCTTTCCGGGGTTCTCAAGAAAATAGTGGGCATGGACCTCTCCACTCGGTTTTGTATGAATATCTTCTATATCTTCAAATGGGAGACCTTTCCCTTCATACCTTCTTCTGCGAAATTCCTTGACAGCCTTGTGATAGCAGTCACGTGACTCATACTGTGACCCTCTCAGGCTGCCAACTCCGTTTGGCGTCGGGAATTTTATCATCAAGTGGTGTATCGAGGTTATCACCCTGAACGCCCGCAACCAAGGCCTGCCGACCAGTACGTTGTGCGCGGAATCCTGATCTAGCACCTTAAAATCTATCATTTGAGTAACCGACAAAGCCCCTTCCCCAAGCGTGACGGGAAGCCTGACTGAGCCCATAACTCTCACTGCTTCCCCCGTAAAGCCATAGACGTGCGCATCTTCAAAATACATGTCACTATCTGGGAAACCCAGCTTTTTGTAGGTGCTATAGTACAAGATGTTTGTAGAACTCCCATTATCCAGGAACACTCGATGTACGTTCATTGCCCCAATAAGCATGGTAATCACCAGCGCATCGTTGTGAGGATGATGCACCCACCTAGATTCTTTTTCCCTGAATGTAATATCAGCGGACTCCCCCTTAAAGACCTTCGGGGGTCTATCTTCCAAGCTGTGGATGTTAGTGAGCGGTGGATGTCGCGCTTCCCTCGCATTTCTCTCAAGTGCTCGATTACTGTCACCAACAAAAGGGTGTCCTCCAAAAATTGCCCTGATGCTGCCGGCCCTCTGAAACTTGACCTCCGCTGTTTTCTCAACATCCCCCGCCCGCGGGGGTTGTTTTTCATCTTTACCCTTGTCATCAAGTCCCCTGCGTCGCTTCACCTTGTCGATCCATTCTCCTAGGTGTCCAGCCTTGATCAATTCCTCAATCTCATCCCGCAAGTGACGACACTCGTGGGTGTCATGGCCAGTAGACTCATGGTAATCACAGTACTTCTTTTTATCTCTGCTTTGCCACGAAGTTAGACGGTCGGGCTTCTTGAAGATTCCCCTGTCCTTATTTACCTCGAAGATATGATCAATGGACGCCGCCAGCGGGGTATAATTGCTGACTCTTCTCTCGTAGTTCGATGGTGGGCTCCATTCTCTTCGCGAGCTCACAGAGTTTACCCTGTTAGGGCTTCTGGCGTTTCGCCGATAACCCGGACTTACAGATCTGTCCCTTCTCTTGGATCGCCCCTTGGAGTTATAGGTATCATCATTCTTTTTTGTTTCTGCAAGCGACTGCTCGATTGCTTTGAACGACTCCGCCTGTGCGAGTACATCAGCCAATGACACTGGGTCTTTCCCTTGTAGGTGTTTCCAGAAATCCGTCCCCACACGCAACCCAGCTATAAGCAATATTTTCAATGTTTCGTCAGTTGCACCCCTCACCAAAGTAGATTCTGCATTAAACCTCTTAAAATATGAAGTCAAACTCTCTCCTTCCTTTTGTTTCACATTAGCCAGCGTGGTAACAGGTGGTGTGTACTTCACCGCGGCTTGGAATTGTGTCAAAAACAAAGTTTTCATCTGTTCCCAGGATGTAATTATACCTGGACCCAGCTTTTGGAACCACTGCTGAGCGCCTTCTCTGAAAGTGGCTGCCAAGAGACGGCATCGAGCCAAATCAGGTACTTGATATACATCCATTTCAATGTTAAAACGCCCCAAGAACTCCACAGGATCAGAGTTCCCGTGGAAACGCAAGTCGTTGGTTGTGTTCCGGTATCCCGCGGGCAATTGCGCCTCCCTCACAATAGCAGCAAAAGGAGAAGGAGCTTGCGCTGTCGCCGTTACTCTTCCTCCCTCAAGATGGTTGAGTAACCGCTTGAGGTCGTTCACATTAAACGTTCCTACCCCAGGAATGGTTTGAACATTAGGCTGCTGGGGCTGCTCCGCGACTTGCTGAAATTCCCCTTGATCACCCCCCGGGTGTGGCGGAGGATCTCGCCGCCCCTCACCTTGAGGCTGCGGTGGTGGCATATTACCATTTTGGTTCTGAACGTTTTCCCGTACACGAGGTTCATCCTGACCGTGCCGCGGAATTTCGTCATTGTTCTGCATTCTTACTTGAGTCCGCCCGCCGTCCTGGTCATGAGGACGCGCCCCAGACCTATTACCAGTGACGCTGTGGGAAGCTACGGGGATAACGACGGGGATTTCTCCGGCGGAGTGTGTTCCACCTCTCCTACCATTGTAAGGGGCTCTTCCGTATTGATATCCCATTCTTCCCCGTCTATTCCTCTGATATCCCCGGTAGTAATTCCCGGGCCTTCCTCGCGGGGGGGCACGCTCGTGCTCGCGGTGCCGCGCCCCGTCATCCCTTTGGAATGCAGGGGGCACACGCGTTGTGTCACGGGGCCTCGCCTCTCCGGCGTTTCCTTCCCTTTGCCATTCTAGCAGCAACATTCTCAAATCGTCATCCTCCAACCTTATGCCAAGCCTCATTTTCAAGGCTGAAAGATCCCTTCCTTCCTCGTCTTGGTTTTGAGCGTTCTCCGCACGACGACGCTCGTCCATCGTACGCCCAGACCTATGTGGGTGTGGCACTACCTGGTTGCCTAGGCTAGGCATTTCTCTGCCTTCAGTGTCCTCATCCGCAAGCTCCACAATAGGTTCTACATCATCCGAATATTGCAAACGCCGTGGAGTGATTCGCGTGTGATCCCCGCTCCCCTGTGTATCTCCCTCAACTACAGGGGCTTTCCCCAAGGCATGACCATGACGGGGGAAACGACGACCTCTCCTCGTCTTTCGGCGCTCCACCGTACTCAGTCTTGAGTTAAAACTGTTAAGAGTATCCCCCATGTGATACAGTTGCTCCAATATATCAGCGTTGCTGATGAGAATTGGAGGTGTTCCCCCCACATCTGGAGCCCTCGGTGGATCCGCCATGTTTCTGGGAACGTAAGGTTCGTGGCGAGCATAGCGCCCCCCGCCTTCTTCTTCAGACCTGCTGTCACTTCCATCATAAGAACTTCCATCACGGCTGTAAGACATCTTTTCCTCCTAAGATTGCGATCTTAATTTTCCCCCTCCTTCTAGCGCCAATTTGTTGACGGAGGAATTTGGTATCAACAAAGATTGAGGTTTCTCGCCGGAATTAAGATCTGTGACGGTGGTTCTTTGCCGGAAACTTAAGCGGTGTATGGTTGATTGTGGTTATTTTAGGCTGAGATTGATCAGAGTAAGTGGTGGCTCTCTTATCAGCTCTCAACTTCTTACCCTCTCAATGTGCCTACGTACCCTTTATATAGGGATCAAGCCTGACGTAGTTCTCGTAGAACAAGAAGTCTAACGCGTTAAGACTTCTTACTCTTAAACCCAGTAGAAGCCCATCCGATATCCATCTTCTGCTAGCTTTAGGAATGTCCAACTATGAGGCCCAACCGCAAAGGCCCAAGGCTCGTCCGTAATCGCAGGACTTCACGGATAGTGCATCTCCCTGCGCAAGGATAACACTCCGCTACAGCTATCTCCCTTGATTTACGAACGCAGGTATAGCCACGGTTCACCCCAAGTGCCAGACGCGTCCCTGTCCCCCGAATGAGGATAACCCACCAGATAGCAGGACAGGTGATCCCAAGCTCTTGGGTGCAAAGTGCAGGATGACTCCAAAGTTCTCCAACGAGGACACCCGTTGAATACAAAAACAGAGCTCCCAAAGCACACACCAAAGTAAACCCCACATCCCCAACGAGGACACCCGTTGAATACAGGAGGAGGCCTTCAATCATCAGGCATACCCCTAGAGGCCTTCAAGCTTTTCACGGACATCCCCCTCCTTGACCATCTCAAGGAGGGAATTCTTCATAGAGTACCTGCAACAAACACATTAGTAAAAATAATCCTCCATCGCTCCTTTCCATGCAAGCTTTGTCTTGAACTCAACATCAAATGTACACAGATCAAACTCAGGACGCGTCCTTTCTAATTGGGCGCGTCCTAACTCCCACAAATCAAAACCTGTTTCCTCATCAATCGTTCTTTATAGCAATCAAAATCACAGGACACGTCCTAGAGCTTTGGGCGCGTCCTTAACCTCATCAAACTTGCAACATCCCCTCTAAACCATCATACACAGCATTTCGCCTCCTATGACATGTCCTCGCTAACTTAGACGCGCCCTAGAGCGCCCATCACCATAAGATTCCATCTGCCAAGCATTTTCATAAACATTGGCGCGTCCATAAATTCTGGGCGCGTCCTCCCTTGACCATGCACTCTTCTCGCTTCGTAACTTATTTCTTCCAAAGTAGGCGCGTCCTAAGGTACTGGACGCGTCCTCTCTTCCACAATGCAATATCGGGTTTGACTGTCTGTAAGCCGCATTTGACCCGAATCAATCTCAATGCCAAATTTTGGGCATAACACTTACATTCTGCATTTCACAAGTCTGCTTGTCTAGAGCTTGTATTAGATGCTCTTTAGGAATAATTAGGACCATATCCTTTCCTTTCTCTCTGCATTTCAAAAGCATACAGCACTGAAATTCCTACCTATCTGTTTCCAACTAAGTTCAACTCGTTTCGGCTACAGAAGGTTCTGAGTTCAGACTCGTTGAACAAAATTAGTTACATAGTAGTATAAAGGCATTGTAGGGGTAAGTGTTTTTATCCGTAAGGTTATGAGAAATAAAGAACTGCCAAAACATCGATTAAAAATTTAATCTACGGTTCCATTAAAGTCAAAACAGCACAATCATTTGATCATGGTACTCCTGTATGTGCTTTAGATTTCATGAAGTTCTGACTTCTGAGTTCTGACTCGGAAACAAGCTCCCTACAAAAATAGGGATAATACTGCGTTATTATGAATTTATCTTCAACAAGTCGACGCTTTAACTAATTACAACTATTCACACCTATGCAATGATGAAAAGTGAAAACAATGCCTTTACTTTGTCAAAGAAAAGATTCCCCTTGTTCTGTATAAGCACTGTTTAATACTAATCAACAACACAATACAAGCAGATTAAGGTATGCAAATGTGTAGCAGCAGCCCACTTTAGGAGAAGGAAGAATTGCAGAAAGAATAAAGCCGATGTAGAACTTATATTCAACGAATGTAGCGATGATTGTCGTATACAAATGACATTCTTGGCGTAGTTATAGTGCATATACTTTTTCTCAGGTAAACGGCCAAAAGAATGGCATTAGGACTAATATGCATTGGTTTGATCCCACTATTTAGTTTTCTGGGTAGGATGTAGTCATATCCTTTGACCTCTATAGTATCGGTATACCTTTTAACATTTTTTCTTAGTAAAAGACGTTTTTACCCTCCGATATTGGCCGATATGTCGTTTTATCTCCGAAAATGGCTAAAAGGAACGATACCTAATACTGCAGGGGTTAAAATGTATGACTTCATACTTTTGAGGCTGAATACTTTAGGGGTCAAAAGGTCATTAAGCCTAGGAGTTTTTTGCTTTTGAAATACTTTTAGGTTTTCTATTCCAACATTGTTGTAATTGGTGGTGTTATTTAAACTTTCATTTAGCTTTTGCAGTTTCATATTTCTACCTGTTTAGATAATTTTTATCTTAAATTTCATGTAATCTCTTGATTCAGTATATCTACTACTCTGCTTTCATTTAATAACTCTCAAACCCAATTTTCTTTTTCACTATGAGGCGAATATTTTATTTGCAGAAGGTCATAAAGTCTGGACATCATGTACAATGATTCTGGTTGAGGTTTTCGTCGATGGCGGTTGTGACAAACAAGACGTTTTCTGCAACTTCTCTTCACATCATCAAACTCCCAAGAGAATGGAATCTGCAGCAGTTGATAAAGTAAAACTCGGTTATTAGTGATTATGTCGAGTGTGGTGTTCATTGCTAGGCTAATAGGGAACACGGTTAGAACCGAACACTAACAGAAAATAAATGAGCGAATGAAGAAAGTAAGACCTGATAAGAGTATAGAAGGGATGCATATTTAGGCATTTTTGATTAGTTTTACTGGTTTTTGTAGTTAAAAGTTGCGAGCAGCCTTGTTCTTTGGAAGATCCATCTCGTGTTAGTATTTTCATAATTATTGGCATTACTTCTATTCCAGAGAAAAGTTTAAGATTATAGCAAGATAACGTGCAACCTATATATCCTCTCTAGCATTCATCCACATGTTATTATAATTAGTAGAGAACTAATCGAAACAATCCACGTGTTTTGAACAAAATAGAATGAAAGATATCATAAAAGAACTGACACCGGAGCAGAGATATGGCTTGATTCAGACTCAGAAAGCCTCACCTGCTGCATTGCTGGCAGTACCTTTGCTCTCCGCCTTTGCTTATCAGAACAGGGATCTTTGAGTGACCCTCGCAAACCCTGTGGCGCCTATGGTACTCCCTGCACTTATTGAGGTCTTCCAAACACCCATCCACTAAACACGAGGCCTTTTTTGCGTAACTGAAAGCACATACCTTCTTCGATTCTAAAGGTAATGGCAGTGATGGTAACCCCTTTGGCCCCTGCAATCTGTCCATTGCTCCATCTCGCACATCTCCTAATGTACTTGGTCTTTGATCATAGCAAATCATCACCATTCTTTGACAATCACGCATACGCTACCATTAATTACACACTTTAATTGATTTTCTTTGTTTTGCTTTTTTTTTCTCTTCTGAACTCAACATGTTATAAATCAGAATAATCCTAATATTCCAATGCTTCCTGGTGAGACTGATCAACCAATCCCGTTTGCAGAAGGAGTTATCCACAATGTTCCTGTGCCCGATTATCAACCTGGCACTGCAAACGGGAACAATCAATCATCAGCGACTATTCCATTGATGGACGAAGGTGAGCTCGAATCACTAGTATCCCTTTTTGCTTCATTACCAGGGGAAGATTTCGACGACTACATGCAGAGAAGCTCGATGAAGTGAATTAGACAAACAAAAAGTAAAACAAGGGAACCAACTACACAAAACAATGTTTGTTTAGGGTTCTCTTAAGTAGTGTAGTATCTTTTTCCTACATTAGGAGTTTTTTGCTTTTGAAATACTTTTAGGTTTTCTATTCCAACATTGTTGTAATTTGTGGTGTTATTTAAACTTTCATTTAGCTTTTGCAGTTTCATATTTCTACCTGTTTAGATAATTTTCATCTTAAATTTCATGTAATCTCTTGATTCAGTATATCTACTACTCTGCTTTCATTTAATAACTCTATCATGTTTCAAGTTAAAAACTTTTGTCAAGGCAACAATTTAAATGTGAACCATCTAATCTTTTAAAACCTAATGGATATGATCCTAGTTCTCTAGGTTTGCTCAGTGAAGTAGATTTCCCTATATATTGCCTACAAATTCGATAATGTTATATAAATTTAAGAACTTTTTCTACTGATACAACATGACAGAGTTCACAATGTTAAAGACAATTTAAAAATCTCAAATTATCGGTAATTGAGCGTAATGCTACAAAAAGTGAAGAATTAGAGAGTCTAAAAGTGAGGTTTAACCGTACCATCACCGATTTTTTCACAAAATTCTACGACCTCCAAATTTTAAAGGTGGATCCGCCATAGCACATGAACGCATATGTATACACGTTTCAGGCCTTCTGGGCCTGATGTATTGATAGCGGCTCTATGGCTGTACACTACTGACACTAAGTTGGTGCCTGGTGGGAGATCAGAATTGGAAAATTGGATGCCTTTGGAAACGTGTATTTGTTTGGGCATGTTTTGGCTAGAGATTGCTATAAATTCCATGATCTCTCTAATCCACAGTCCACAGATCAAAATATTCCGAAAAGTAGTGTGAGACATGGAGTCATGGAAATATTATATGCAGTCAAAATAAACAGTGCTGCACATAATTCAAAATAAAGCAAGCACATCAATTACATTGGCAGAGACATCATTACATAGAATCCTTAACATCACTATTAATCCAACAACAAAAGAACAAGAAACTTATACTGAGGATGTAAAAGCTAGCTTAATAATTCCCTGAAGAATTAGTCTCAGGTCCACTTCCTCTGGTGGGCGGTCGCCTTGGAGGCGGTTGGAAACGCATTGTCATGTCTTCCTGGGACAGATAAATACAACAAAATTACAGTGAATACTTGCAAAACACTATGTTACTGCAGCAACTATAATGATCATGTCCCCACTCTGTTTTTCTCTCTCAATTTCTCTCTCTCACTCGTGTTCTCTCTCTGGTGCTCTCTCTCTCCACACACAAATATACATACAGGTTCTTATATTCAACTTGTTCTCAATTAAATTCTGAACTATTCTAGTTTATTGATTCTCGTAATTCACAATTCAATCAGCACAACCTTGTTCTTCACTACAAGAAAAATGTCATCAGACAACACCCATCAGACAACGCTTGACCAAAAAAGTGTTGCCCAGAAATTTTACACAACAGTTTTTTAAAAACCAGAAAACAGGTGTTGTGTGAATCCCTTTACTACAATAGGTTTAAAACTGTTGTCTAGCATATCGTATCAGACAACCGTTTTATGAGATAAGGTGTTGTTTAAATAAAAAGATTTCATCATTCCTACAATGCTTTAAAAACTATTGTCTAGGTAATCGACACAGACAAGCCTTTCTAAAGATATGTTGTGCAAATGAGGTAGTTTGTACAACAGTTTAATTTTGCATTGTCTGAAAGTAATGGAGACAACGTTGTGAAACACCGTTGTTGGAATGAGACAAGTGTTTTCTCAATGGATTAGTTAAGCTGGAATCAAATAACGTACTTCCATTGGTGAGCTGGTATAATGAGAGACGTTCATTAAGAGGAGATGAGGTGGCACCATGTGATTGGTGAAAAAACATTCACTTGGATTGCTGAGTTGGTGTAATAAGAGCAGTTGATTGAAAGTATATTTAATATCAGCCATTAGATTAAAAAACGCTGTTACGTTTACACAACAGCTTTTGTTCAAATAAATGTTGTCAATGTTCATCTAAGACAACCTTTTTTCATAGAAAACCGTTGTCTGTAAGTCTGATTCTTGAAATTTCTGAAGCATTACTTGTGATGAGGTGGCACCATGTGATTGGTGAAAAAACATTCACTTGGATTGTTGAGTTGGTGTAATTAGAGCCGTTGATTAAAAGTAGATTTAATATCAGTCGTAGGATTTAAAAAAGTTGATCATCTAAAACAACGGTTTTTTTTCAAAAAAACTGTTGTCACTATTTATTTCAGACAAGACTTTTTCAAAGAAAACTGTTGGATGTTGCCTCGTACTAGATTTTTTTCCATACCCGATTAAAGAGATAAATTTTTAAAATGATTTTTTAGATGATCCAACCGTACGGATGTTAAGAAATACTTATTTTAGTCAAATGAAAAAAGTATTAAAAAATTTCAAATTCATCTCGAATGTCAAGATTAGAAAAATCTGGTAAAATCACTACTTCCCAACACGGGATTCGTTCCCGATGAACAAGATAAATTTTTTAAATGATTTTTTTGGCGATCCAACCGTACGGATGTGAAGATATACTTATTTTAGTCACATGAAAAAAGTATTAAAAAATTTCAAATTCATCTCGAATGTCAGGTTTAGAAAAATCTGGTAAAAGCACTACTTCCCAACATGAAATTCGTTCCCGATGAACAAGATAATTTTTTTTAAATGATTTTTTCAACGATCCAACCGTATGGATGTTAAGATATACTTATTTTAGTCACATGAAAAAAGTATTAAAAAATTTCAAATTCATCTCGAATGTCAGGATTAGAAAAATCTGGTAAAAGCACTTCTTCCCAACACGGGATTCGTTCCCGATGAACAAGATAAATTTTTTAAAAGATTTTTTCACACTTGTTTGTGATGAGGTGGCACCATGTGATTGGTGAAAAAACATTCACTTGGATTGCTGAGTTGGTGTAATAAGAGCAGTTGATTGAATGTATATTTATTATCAGCCATTAGATTAAAAAACGCTGCTACGCTTACACAACAACTTTTGTTCAAATAAATATTGTCAATGTTCATCTAAGACAACCTTTTTTCATAAAAAATCGTTGTCTGTAAGTCTGATTCTTGAAATTTCTGAAGTGTTGCTTGTGATGAGGTGACACCATGTGATTGGGGAAAAAACATTCACTTGGATTGTTGAGTTGGTGTAATTAGAGCCGTTGATTAAAAGTAGATTTAATATCAGCCGTAAGATTTAAAAAAGTTGATCATCTAAGACAACGGTTTTTTTCAAAAAAACTGTTGTCACAATTTATTTCAGACAATAATTTTTCATAAAAAAACCGTTGGGTGTTGCCTCGTACTAGATTTTTTTCATACCTAATGAAAAAGATAAATTTTTTTAATGATTTTTTAGAGGATCCAACCGCACGGATGTTAAGAAATACTCATTTTAGTTTCATGAAAAAAGTATTAAAAAATTTGAAATTCATCTCGAATGTCAGGATTAGAAAAATCTGGTAAAAGTACCCCTCCTGACAACGAGACTCGTTCCCGATTTACAGGATTAATATTTTAAAATGATTTTTCGACGATCCAACCGTACGGATGTTAAGATATATCGATTTTAGTCATAAGAACAAATTATTAAAAAATTTGAAATTCATTTTGCATGCCAGGATTAGAAAAATTTGGTAAAAGTATCCCTCCCAACAACGAGACTCGTTCCCGATTTACAGGATTAATTTTTTAAAATGATTTTTCGACGATCCAACCGTACGAATGTTAAGATATATCGATTTTAGTTATAAGAATAAATTATTAAAAAATTTGAAATTCATTTTGCATGCCAAGATTAGAAAAATTTGGTAAAAGTACCCCTCCCGACAACGAGACTCGTTCCCGATTTACAGGATTAATTTTTTAAAATGATTTTTCAACGATCGAACCGTACGGATGTTAGGATATATTGATTTTAGTCATAAGAAAAAATTATTAAAAAATTTGAAATTCATTTTGCATGCCATGATTAGAAAAATCTGGTAAAAGTACCCCTCCCGACAACGAGACTCGTTCCCGATTTACAGGATTAATTTTTTAAAATAATTTTTCGACGATCCAACCGTACGGATATTAGGATATATCGATTTTTGTCATAAGAAAAAATTATTAAAAAATTTGAAATACATTTTGCATGTCAGGATTAGAAAAATCTGGTAAAAGTACCCCTCCCGACAACGAGACTCGTTCCCGATTTACAGGATTAATTTTTTAAAATGATTTTTCGACGATCCAACCGTACGGATGTTAGGATATATCGATTTTAGTCATAAGAAAAAATTATTAAAAAATTTGAAATTCATTTTGCATGTCAGGATTAGAAAAATCTGGTAAAAGTACCCCTCCCGACAATGAGACTCGTTCCCGATTTACAGGATTAATTTTTTAAAATAATTTTTCGACGATCCAACCATACGGATGTTAGGATATATCGATTTTAGTCATAAGAAAAAATTATTAAAAAATTTGAAATTCATTTTGCATGTCAGGATTAGAAAAATCTGGTAAAAGTACCCCTTCCGACAACGAGACTCGTTCCCGATTTACAGGATTAATTTTTTAAAATGATTTTTCGACGATCCAACCGTACGGATGTTAAGATATATCGATTTTAGTCATAAGAACAAATTATTAAAAAATTTGAAATTCATTTTGCATGCCAGGATTAGAAAAATTTGGTAAAAGTACCCCTCCCGACAACGAGACTCGTTCCCGATTTACAGGATTAATTTTTTAAAATGATTTTTCGACAATCCAACCGTACGGATGTTAAGATATACTGATTTTATTCACATGAAAAAAGTATTAAAAAATTTGAAATTCATTTTGCATGCCAGGATTAGAAAAATCTGGTAAAAGTACCCCTCCCGACAACGAGACTCGTTCCCGATTTACAGGATTAATTTTTTAAAATGATTTTTTGACGATCCTACCATACGGATGTTAGGATATATCGATTTTAGTCATAAGAAAAAATTATTAAAAAATTTGAAATTCATTTTGCATGCCAGGATTAGAAAAATCTGGTAAAAGTACCCCTCCCGACAACGAGACTCGTTCCCGATTTACAGGATTAATTTTTTAAAATGATTTTTCGACGATCCAACCGTACGGATGTTAAGAAATCTCATTTTAGTCACATGAAAAAAGTATTAAAAAATTTGAAATTCATCTCGAATGTCAGGATTAGAAAAATCTGGTAAAAGTACCCATCTCGACAACGAGACTCGTTCCCGATTTACAGGATTAATTTTTGAAAAGCATTTTTCGATGATCCAACCGTACGGATGTTAGGATATATCGATTTTAGTCATAAGAAAAAATTATTAAAAAATTTGAAATTCATTTGCATGCCAGGATTAGAAAAATCTGGTAAAAGTACCCCTCCCGACAACGAGACTCGTTCCCGATTTACAGGATTAATTTTTTAAAATGATTTTTCGACGATCCAACCGTACGGATGTTAAGATATATAGATTTTAGTCATAAGAACAAATTATTAAAAAATTTAAAATTCATTTTGCATGCCATGATTAGAAACATCTGGTAAAAGTACCCCTCCCGACAACGAGACTCGTTCCCGATTTACAGGATTAATTTTTTAAAATGATTTTTCTCAGACGTTGTCGTATAAACTATGTACAACAGGCTTTTTAAAAATACCGTTGTGTGATTCAACAACGGTTTTTTTCTTGGAAACCGTTATTGACATTGTTTTTAAATAACCTTTTTTGGTTATAAACCGTTGTATGAATTTGGCACTATTTATTTGGTTGATATTACATCCCACAATTGTTTTATATTAAAAACTGTTGTGTGACTTTTGTTAAGACAACACATTTTATTTTTCAGACAATTATTTTTAATGCCATATATTTTATTGACTTTGTTAATATATATTCCTTAAACTGTTGATGTTAATATATATTGATTTTATTCACTTAAAAAATATTTTAAAATTTTCAAATATATCTTTCTTGAAATTATAACGAAAATGTAGTGAAAGTGGTAGTTCCTAAAATGGATTTCGTTCCTGCTTAACAAAATAATTTTTTGAAATGATTTTTTTCTAATATCTAACCATATGGATATTAATATATATTTGTTTAAGTGAATTATAAATTAATGAAAATGTTAGATTGAATTTTATTACATTAATATGTAATATAAAATTTTATGTAATAATTTATAAATTCAAAAAAATATCTTGCATAACTTTACAAGAAGATTCTAGTTGAAGTACTACTTTCTCAAACTAGACACGTTCCTCATTAACAAAATGATTATTTAAATAAATTTTTCGACGATCCAACCATACGGATGTTAAGATATATTAATTTTGATTATCTTCTTATAAAATAAAGTAAAAAAATTATAAAATAATACATATAAATAAAAAAATATCTATTTACCCCTATTTCACCTTAAACCCCACTTTTTCATTTTCCCCTTGTTTAAATTTTCATTTCCCCCTTCACCCAAATTTCACTTTTTAGGCCATTTTTTCATTCCATCTCCTCTATTTTTAGTTTGCCCCCAAGTGAAAATTTTATTTCCCCCTTATATCTCCCCCCATTTTGTTAACCCCGTTTATATCTCCTTCTCATCGGTGTCTGCTCTCACCCCTCTATTTTCCCTGTTCTCTCTCTCCCAACTCTCCCTTCTCATCACTGACTCTCTCTCTCCATCTCCCCATTCTTTCTGTCCCAACTCCCCCTTCTCATGGATCTCTCTCTCTCTATCTCCCCATCTTTTGTTCACTCATTTCCCCTTTACATGGTAGTCCATCTCCCTCTCTAAGCTGTAACTCCCTTTCTCTCATGTTCTCTCTCTTTGAACTTCCTATGCGGCCTCTCTTTCCATCACACCATCTGTGTAATTAAAACCTAATTTTTAACACCTCAATTTACTCTAACCTCTCACCTCTCTAAATCCAAACCCAAACTCCAATTCAAATCTTAGAAACTAACCCCTAACTCGAGTTATTCAAAAGCTCGATTTCAAACGCAAACCCTAGTTCGATTTTTGGGTTAAAGGTATACACTTGTCTTATTTCTTTTTTAAATGATTTTATTTTCATTGCCTTGGGTTTTATATTCTTTTCATATATTATTAAAGGAGCTCATATGTTCAATTAATGTATTAGTATTAAAAACCTACTAATTTGTTATGTCATGTAATTTTATACTGCAATTTTTATTTCATCCATTTTGCAGGTGGTCCTATGATATTAATTAATTTTTGATTGCTCACTCTTATCAGTGTATGTATGTTTTCTTAGCTGCTGGATAAATTTTAGTTATATGATTGCTCAATTCACATATTTTATTTCAATAGATTCTTGATTTTTGGATGCTTTTAATATATGATTTGTTCTTATCTTGATTTTATTGCTTTTAATTAATATTTTTTGCTTCAGATTAAATAAATTTTCATGCTGTCTATTCTAAACAAAGTTATATGATTGATTTAAGAAATTATTGGTTTTGCAAGTACTATGATTCAAGATTGCATGTATCTTAACTTTGTTCTATTTTTATCAAACTATTGGTTGTTTGTAGTACCTGGTAAACAAGTTTGAATGGGATGCGGAGAGATTATATAAACTTTGTTGATATGTTTAACCAAGCCCATGTATAGATTGTTGCTAGAGGAGGAAAGAAGTTATCTAGAGTTGCAACTGTTGTAGGGGTATTGTCTCAATAGAAAGGATGATACTTGTTGGAAGCCAACATCCACACCAGGAACATAGAAGACAAGATGTGAGTGATGGGTTAGAAGGTGTAGTCGAATCTTGTGATTTGGTGGAGGTCTTTATTAATTGTCTTATGTGAATACAAAATAAAATAGAAGCTTACACAACTCTCGTGTATCAACAACATATACTTTTTTTGCAGGTTGAACTTGACTAACCAAAGATTGCCAAGTTGGTATCGTTGAAGAGTGTATTGAAGATTCTTGTGTGAACTGTACAAAGATAACTGCTAGAAGAAAATGGAGTTTGTAAAAGTGATCATTAGGTTTGAACTTTTTGTTTTAAATTAAACCTGAAGTATTTTATTATTTGCATAAATTGATACATGGAATTGAATTTATGAAGAGAGGAAGTTTTAGTCACGAGGAGCTTAATATTTTTGTTTCTCTATTGGAATTTGCCGGACAAAATAAGACCCGAGAGCAAAGACCACGAGAATGTCTTGGACAACTGCCAACCACAGGAAAATCAATTATTAATCTTCAAGCCATGGAAATCAAAATTTATTGATGATATGAACCTATTACAGGGGATTCAAAAGCTAAAAATTCATTGGAAAATATAGTTGGATATAGTTGAGCAAAAAAGGTATTTATAGTTGGCATATTAGTGCGTATACTAGAGAAAGCGTCATGTGTGTTTGCACATGTAAATGTCACCTGAATTTCTAAAGAAAGTTAACTCAGATTTTTCATTTTTATATGTTTTAACAAGCAATATAGAGTCCCGAAGTACATGTACTCGAATGGTCTTATTTTTCTTAAGATAGAACTTGGTTATACTTAGTTGGTTTTTAGTTGAAATGGTGTAATGGATGGTTGGTTGATTGCTGGAGTAATGGAGGGTTGGTTGTTTGCTAGTGTAATGGTGATGACTTGATTGTAATCTCAATGGTTTTTCTTTGGATTTTAAATTTGATGGCATATTAATTTTACAATGTTGTTTTATTTGCTTTGCATTTGGAAACCATTGTCTGAGGGGATTTTAGCCCGTAAGTTATCCAGTTAAAACATTGTTATAGTTTGTTTGACACAATAATTTCAAAAACTAAAAGCTTGTTATATTGACTTTCGCACAATACCAAACTGAATAAAAAACCCTTCTCTATAAAACTAATTATGTTCAGACAACACCATTTGTTATAAAAAAAATCATATCTTAAACACTAACTCAACACATTGTAAACTAAAAGACAAGTGTGAAACTAAATCACACAACACAAGAAATAGGACAAATCTTGTATGAGAAGAGTTCCTACAACACAAAACAAAATGCAAGTGTTGTCTGTAGAATTTTACTACAAGAGCTATTTAATTCATTTGTGTTGTGTGTTGATCTGTAGAACAACCATTTGAGGACAATAAGAGTTGTATTACTTGTTTTGTTCTTATATTATTATGGACACACTACACAACCGTTTCCAGAACACTTGACTAATACAGATGTTTACAATATAAGTTACAAGAATGCGTTGTCTATTCTGGATGTAACACAACAGGTTTACTACTCTGGTCGTTGTCTGTGCTCATTCACACAACAGTTTTTTCCCGTTGTCTGATCCATGTAAGAGACGGCGGCTCAATAGTCAACGGTTTTTCAGGGTATCAGATAACGGGCAAAAACCGTTGTGTGAGCCGATTTTCCTTGTAGTGCTTAGTGATTTAAATGCAGACTTTAAGATTAGGGGGATGGGTTTTTGGGATTTTGCGTTCATGGGTTGTGGTTAAGAAAGGGTTTGTGGAGTGTAATGTGTTTGTTTGTAATGTTCTTACGATGATGTATTTTAAGAGTGGGGTTTTGAGGGATGCGCGGAAGGTATTTGATGATATGTGTCATATAGGGGTTGAGGATGTTGTTTCATGGAATTCGATTGTGGCTGTGTACGTGTAGAGTAGGGGATGTTAAGGGTGTGTTGAGGTTGTTTGAGAGGTGGGGAGAAGGGGGAGTTTGGTGTGATGGTGGATGTGGTTAGTCTTGTTAATGTTCTTCCTGCTTGTGGGGTTGAGAAAGTGTGGAGGAGATGGAAGGAGGTTCACGGGTATGCGCTTCGGAGTGGGCTTTCTCATGATGTGTTTGTGGGGAATGCTATTGTGGATATGAATGCAAAGTGTGAGTTGATGGATGATGTGAGTAAAGTGACTGAGAGTATAAAGGTGACAGATGTTGTTTTTTGGAATGCAATGGTTATCGGGTATTTTCAGGTTAGGAGGTTTGAAGATGCTTTGAGCATGTTTGAGATGATAAAAAGTGGAGAAGAGGTTTGGTATTGACGGGAAGTGGAAAGAGGAAGATTGAAGAGGATGGATTTTGGTTGCGTTCAGGCGATTTTTGCTCTGATTTTAGTTGATTTCATGGTTACTTTTGTGATATTAGTATTGGCCCTGCAGGCGCACTTATTTTCCGTCATTTGCAACCACTTGCAACTTATTTTGCAACTAAATGTAATTTTCAACATATTTTTTCAAATTTGCATTTGTGGTTGCATATATGGTTGCTAGCAGTTGTAGGTATGGTTGCAAATACAACCTTCATCTTTACCTTTGGATAAGAGATACTTCAGTTTATGCCAAGTATCTCAACACTGATCACAATAACAAGTTATGTTATGCAAAAGATTCCTTAGAAGAGGGTCACGTTTCAGATTCTGATACAGTAATCTCCCATGAACAAGAGTGTCAAATAGGTAAAACCATAATTAGTAGTTGATTGTTCCAAGTATTAAAACAATAAAATGATATGCAATGCGGTAACTGATAAGTAAGCACACAAATAGGGATTAGTTAAAGTACCTATGATAATGATCATCATCAAAATCATAACCAATGGCCTCGTCAGAGCAATTAGTTAGCATCTTTAAGTTATGTTTTTTTCATCAATGCTATTTTTATGTCTGATCATACATACCCCAAGTATATCAACACTGATCACAATAACATTTGAGTAATTGTTTAGAGGTTCACCAATTCCATAATTGGGTTTTAGAAGCTTGAGTAAGACTGTAACATTTGCGGTTACATCTAAAGTTACATAATTTATGTATTAGGTAAATTTTTAATTTTTAAAGTTGCATAGGTGGTTGAAATCTAGGTTTAAATTATTTCTATAAAGTTAATTTACAGTTATGGTGAGATTACATTTAGAGTTACATAATGGTTATATTAGATATTAATAATCTTGTAATTTTTATAGTTGCATATGTTGTTGAATTCTAGGTTTAAAACATGTATATAAGGTTGCATTAAACATGTTATATTTAGGATTGCATAAGTAGTTTCATAAAAAGTTACAAATAACATTGTATCTTGCTTTTTATAACAACATAATATGAAATGTGTTGCATTTGAGATTTCTTTGAGTTGCAAATGTAATTGAGGTATCTGGTTGAGATTTCTTTGAGTTGTATTTGTAGTTGAATAATGGGTTTATAGTTTCGTATTTATATGAGTTGCACCGGTAGTTGAATTTTGGATTTATTTGAGTTACAAATGTAGTTGCAGATAAGGTTTCTAGTTGAATTTGAGATTTATTTGATTTGTATATGCAGTTGCTTAGTTGCTCATAGTTGCTCATAAGATCTCTCAATGATACTGTCGCAACCGTAAGTTAGTGAACTAGTTTGAAATAAGTTTTAGAAAATGCACAACCTAACTATTGAATACACCAAAATCTTCGATGTAAGTAATATGACCAAGAGCAATTTCAGATGAATCTTAAATCAAATTTAGAACCAAATTATAATTCATCTTGGACCATAATTTAATAGTTTTTTAATATTTAGAGTTCAATAATCCCCTACTGGGTTTTAGAAACTTTTATAAGACTGTAATATAACGTACAACGATTTTATAATTTTTAATTTAACCCTAAACCCTACAATTCAAACATTTTATGCTCAACATTGAGTTTCATAATATGTTTACATATTAAATTTTAAACATTTTGTAATTGCATATGTGGTTGCAATCTAGGTTGAATATCATGTGTATAAGGTTGTATAATATGTTTAATATCAAAATCTATCACATTAGGTTGTTTATCATGCATGCTTTTTTATTAGACTTAGAGTTTATGGAGAGGTTGCATTGAGAGTTACATAAGTGGTTGCATAAATAATGTCACAAACATTATATGCAATGTTGCTTCTGTGGTTGCATTGAGAGTTGAATCATGTACATAAGGTTGCATAAAGAGTTCAATATGTAGATCTATCACAAGATGGTATAGTACAAATGCTTTCATAAACCTTTTAATCATATTTCTTATTCAAATAAAAATGAAGCCAAAACTGAATTTGTGTTATACAACATGAAACAACTATTTTATGCCAATTGGTGTTTCCTTGGCTTCATAAATCTGAAATTTTGATAAATCTCGATGGTGTTTGTCAATGATCACCTCGTCTTTCTTGTGATGTATAATATCTTCTTCTACTGTTGTTTCAGTTGGTATTTGTAGTATTTCTATTAAAATTAGGTCTGCGTAATCCACTTAATCTCCAATCATTATGGTATTTACTTCATCACTGATATCATTTGTTGCGTTTGATGGTATAACCTATTAAATTTGAATATCAACACGTCAATATTTGTTATCCTTTCACTATTAAAGATGGTAGCTGATAGTTCCATAACCGAGTTTTCAATTATTATTCACAAAGGGTATGTGTTGAAGTCCGTTTCCCTTATCTTGAGCTCTTTATAGAATAGTCATTAAAGATCGTCAAAAATTGTGAAAGGAGAACATGCCTAACAATGAAAATTACACAACCAAAGAACATGTTAGGTGACATAATTTATAGGAATTTATCAATTCATATATAACATAGTTGAAGATATCAATTGCAATCACAAACTGCTAAAATGCAGGAAAAAAATAACATCTAGGCTTTTTAAAAATATATGCAACTTAATACAGAACATTTTTCCAGAATCAATTGCATTAGCAAAGTCATAAATTGAAAAAACGGGGTAAACCATGTATTTTTCGGACATAAACAAATTCATCACATTGTTCAACATGTATTGCTGCATGTAATTCCTTAAATTAAAGTACATCTAGATGAGGTGTTTTAAGCATCAACTAATGCACCAATTTGACTTATTTTTAAAAAGTATCAAAATGTAGCAAGTAAATACATTACATGCTTAGAAACTTTAACTGCAACCTAAACTTCATAAAATGGATCTCCATGTAATTTTTGCAAGTACAAATTAATTCCTTTTTTGGAATAATTTTTTTAAAGTTATACAACATATAACTGATGACAGAAATGCTTTAACAAATGACAAGATCATTGCAAACCGATCCTCCTAAACTGCAAGGAGCTCTCGATTTTCCTCAACCATAACAAATACAATAGTTTAAGTTAATTATTGCAAAGTTCGCAACCTAGTGACTGAGTACACAAATGTTTTGACAAGATTGTTGCAACCTGAACTTCCTAAATTGCAAGAACCTCTCGATGTAATTTTTAAAAAGATAAACCAATAAAATAGTTCTAGTTAACTATTCAAAATTGTGCAACACTACAAGAAAAAAGTCCATAGACATCGGTTTTTGACCGATGTCTATGCTGTCTGGCAACCGATGTTGATGTCGGTGATGTCTATTCTAGACATCGGCCATAACCCGATGTCTTTACTAGCTTAGACATCGTTTCTAAAAAAAAACTGATGTTCATGCATTGTTTTTTTACAAAAAATGTTAGAAATAAATAATTTAATAAATAAATTACACTTATTACAACAGATTAAACATATAATGAGTTATGTTTTTTACCACATAGACATCATATATTTTCTTTTAGGTGATGTAAAATCAGATATTAAACATCGATTTATTCAGTAAAATGCGATGTCTATAGTTGCACATAAACATCAATTATATGCCAAACAAAGTGATGTCTGTTCAATTTACACTTGAATATGTCTATCTTTGACATCAGTTTTTTTTATCAAAAATGATGTACATTAACTTTTTTGACATCAGTTTTTCTTCTTTAAAAGTAATGTATAATTATTTTTGAGATATCAGTATTTATTCATTAAAAGTGATGTACAATTGTTTTTTGACATCAGTATTAATTCATTAAAATACGTGTTTGCATCTCAGTATTTCAGCACTATTTTTATTTTTGAAGTTAAATGCTGCAATTGGAAGATCTGAGAATTAATATATATTTGAAATTCTACACTGCCAGTGCAAACTACAAAGATTATTTGATGAAATATTTACAAGATTTTCAGCAAGATCAAATCAACCAAATCAAGAGTCACACTAGTTCCCCCTGTTATGATACAAAGTTGTGCGCACTAGTAAGCTGGTTTTGCAACAACTTTACTTTGATGCTTGAGGACTTTGTAATAGAGCAGCTATATCCAGTCCATGACTCCCACTCCGTTGTAGTCCCTCCACAGTGGATAAAAGTGAGTAATCTGCGGGTTTCACAATAGCTCTTTGTCTCAGAATATGGAGGTGATCTTGATTTGGAAGCAACTCGACATCATAGTTGAAGAGTAAGATTGTTGTTGCACTTACATTGAGGTTTTCGGGAGCAGGGAAGATCTTTCTTTAAGCACCAAGCAACTCTACAAAATAAACTAAGCTAGTTCATGGCGTGCTTATAAAAAACTAGTAGATATCATATCTATAGAAACTTACGAATTGTTATTTGAAGATGACATGCTGGATACAAGATTCTTGTAAAAGATACAAAAGGAATTTAAAAAAATATTGATATTTAGTTTATAGAGTATATGAAGCAGGAAGAAACCTACACATTAGATGGCTGGCAGTTATATTCAGCTATCCGTGAAAAATTGTTGTAAGATACATCACTGCAGCCAATACAATTATGAAATTTGTGAATACGATAAACATGGAACTTAATAATGATCCATCCTGGCATGTGGTTTCTCTAAATCTAGATGATATATTGAACTGAAAGCTGTGTAAAGAACTAACAAATTTTCTTTGCTGCCAGAAATCCAACTTGGTATCTCTCCAGTCAATGAATTGTGATTCAGATACCTACATTCGATTACAAGTTGGTGTCACACTTCTGAGTACATTATTTTGCAAATTACATAGAGGCTAAAGTAAACATGTATAGGAAAGAAGATAAATTATGCAAGTCCAGCTATCCGAGTTAGTTGCATGTGTTCCTGGAAGGTAATAATTTCTTATAATAAGTATTTGAAATAAATTCACATACAGATATTGTATACTAAGGTCGTTTAAGAGCGCCATTGAATCTGGTATTTGGCCAGTCAACCGATTAAAGCTCAGATCTCTGCAAACAAATAAAATAAAACTCAAAATGATTAAATTTTGATATATTTCCTAGCATACATGTTTCTGCAGGTTTTTGCATTCAACATGGCACATCACACGCTACACAAGCATATAAAGCTAATTTTTAGGACCTAACTGTAAAAGTAGAACAATACTTTTGAAAATCCAGAAGTACCCTCATAATTTATAATGTTCTTCTTTATATGCATAGATAGAATAGTGTAACTAAATTATTATAAGGAGAGTCTCTGAATGTGCTAATGAATTCTACATAGTAATACTTAAAAATATAGGTCTCTGTTGTGTGCTTGTATCGACTAATGCATCTGTGAAAACATATATAGTACATTGTAATCCCTCACACGCGCATGCACAGACATACATTGTGAGGAACTCCATTACCAGAAATTAGTTCCGGATTGAGCAATAATAAAAGTTAGCTTACAGGGTTTTTAGTTGACCAAGTACTCCAAAGTATTCTGGAATTGCACCATTGATCAAGCAATTTCTTAATATCCTGCAAAAGAAAGAAATGTTAACTAATTTTTTCAGGGAAACACATCTGCATCAGACAAAATTTATGTACGACTTACAGCACATGCAAGGATTGCATATCTTTTAAATCTGGGATAGTCGATTTTCTTCCAGTCAGATCAGATATCCTCCTATCAACAGAAAGCATAGAAGTAATCAACTGATCTCAAAAGTCCAAACCAAAAATCAACTACAATGATAGAAAGTCATGAAGGTATTAAACATTGGCTAGATATTTGAGCAGTTCTTACAGTTCTATTAGATTTCTCAGACGGGAGATGCTCAAAGGAATTGGACCCTCCAGTCCTATTCCCTGCAAGTCCCTGCACAAAATTTGAAGTTTATTGAGAGGTATATGTAACCGTAGTTTCTAGAATATGTACTAACAACCAAGTAGAACCAAACTGAAGCATAATCGACCAAAATTACTCACAGTCTTGTCATATTTGTCCAGTTTCCAATGAAATCGGGTATCTTCCCAGAGAAATCATTCCCATCTATCCTACTGCAAGGAGTAGTTAATTTTAAGACTCTGTTAAACTTAGAAATATACAGTATAGATGAAGTAGTACTTACAAATCCTCTAGATTCCTCAGGTTGCCAAATGTTTCTGGTATTGTTCCATTTAATTTATTTGCAGAAACAACGCTGTGAAGATTGTTTGCAAGATTTCCATCAATAGATAAATAATGATAGAAGTGTTAAAGCATCATGTAATTATGTTTTAATTATGATAAAAATGTGAACACATTATGTAATAAATAAAAGCCCTCCATGAAGAACCCTTTAGGCATGTAATTATAATTCTTACAATCTCCTCAAGCCAATCAAACTTCCAAAGTTTCGAGGAATAGGCCCTTCAAGTAGATTATCTTCCAAAAACCTGAAAAGTTCAGCTCAGATTAAGTCAACCAAAGGTTATACTTGAAATCCAAGTCATATAGATCACATTTTCACTTACAGCTCCTGAAGAGTAGCGATGTTGGCTAGTTCCTGAGGAATCGAACCTTGGATACGATTCCCCAAAAGGGATCTGCAGAAAGGAGAGTTCTAATTTACTACAACTCTAAGAGGTCATGCTAGGAAGCTTAATTTAAAGATATGTTTAGTTCACTACACTGCACAAAAAAATGCAGACAAGAAATTAACAAGCAACACAACAAAACCATACAGAAAGACAACGCGAAGCTGACCAAAAGCTCTGGGAATGGTTCCTCCGAGGACTCAGAGGCATGAACCTCGAGTGAGAAGAAGGCCCAGATGAGAAATTCACATGATCACCAAACCTATTCATTGGGGAGCTTAATCATGTATTAGTCTTATTATAAGATCTGAAGTTTCCCACATCATTCATCCCCGCGAATCCTGTTAATAAGCATCAAGTTCTTAGCAGCCAATACAGAATCATTGCTACAATAATACAGAAATCAAAATACTGAAAGTAGTATCCATATTTAAGTTTTAACTAACAACATGTTATTTTTAGACACATACAAGACTCAACCAAAACTAAACCAGGTCATAGTGTTCAACAAAATTTTTGTTTTGTCAACTACAGAGCATGGCACATACATCTGTTTCAACTTTTCACAAAATTAAAGCAACATGAGCTATTTCGAACATAAATATGTGATAAATCATTAATCAGTGACAACATTTTACAGGAAAGATCCAGCAGACGAGCACAAACAAGCTTTTAGATGTTCATTCCTCTAGATCCAAACTAAAAGGCAAGTAAAAGGTCATAATATAAAACTAAAATAAACAAAAAGATCATAGATTGTATCAGTTTTCTTTCACATGTACTTTAACTATCACATACATATGTAGTTCCTTTTTTATGCAACCAATCAAAATTATTCTAGTAAATCTAAAGCTCATCATCAGATATAAAATTTGAAGCAACAGATAAATAACAAGAGGCAGTGATGTACTAATACTAATATCATCTCCGGCAACGTCAATTCTATTAAACATATTCAAATAAGTAAATTAGGGTTACAATTTAAAAAAAAAACCAAAATTAAAAATTCAGGGTTTCGATTTTAAAAAACCCCAATTGAAAACTACTCACAGAGAATATCCTATTTCAAAATAACATAGTAAATTCACTTACCAATTCGAGTTTCTAAAATGATAACCAAGTAGAGAAGATCATAATTCAGGCTTATCCTCTTACGAGCTTAGCATAGAAAAATGGAGAGAGATGGTGGAGATGATGGTGGTGAGTGGTGGAGATGATGGTGGTGAGCAGAGCGGCGGTGATGTTGGTGAGTGGGGGTGGTGAGTGGTGGAGATGATGATGGTGGGGTGAGAGAGTCGGGGCGAGAGAGTCGGATGAGAGAGAGAGCTTATGTGTCTCGTGGGGAAAAACAAAAAGGGGGGAAGAATATTTGCTAAGGGGGGAAATTTATTTGGCTAAGGCGGAAACAAAAATAAAGTGGGCGGGGAGTGAATTTTTTTTTGGAACTTTAGACACCAGTTTTAAAAGAACCGATGTTTTAAAACAACATAGACATCATAAAAACACGGGGTGATATTATAAATTCTTTTAACATCAGTGGCAAACCTAACCGATGTCTAATGTGTGATGTCTATTGACAGTTTTCTTGTAGTGCAACCTAACGACTGAATTCACAAATCCTTTAACAATAAAATTGAAACCTGAACCTCGTAAATTACAAGGGCATCTAGATGATCCTTTCGCAACCATAAATTAATGAATTACTTTTACACTTTCTTTTTAAAATTATGCAACTTATTTAAGAACTGAATAACTACTTTTCTAGACACATCAATCGCAACAAAAAAAAGCTAAAATGAAACATCATTTAGCTTAGACACTTAAAAACATAATCTAATTAAAGAAATTTGTTACATTATTCAAATGTATGCAACTTAATAACTCAATCATATTGAAAATCAAAAACCTCTTATACAACTAAAATAATCAATTGCTCAAACTCAACAATAAACTTCATAATCCTTTCATAATACAAAACAAGTATATCTACAATTTTCATATAAAATCAGTAATTAGAAGTTACCTTTCTACGATTTGAATAAATTTGAAGAAATAGTTTGACTTTCGATATCAATGATGAAGTCCAGATAAATTATCAATTGATTTTTATGTTTGTCTTCTCTATGAATATGTACATAATCGAAAAAATCTATGATGTTTGTTGACGAAAAAGAAAGTTGCAGATTGTTGATGATGAAGAAATTGTGGAACGAAGTGTACGGAGGAAGTCCAATTTTCTAATTTTTTATCTTCTTGTATTGTTGTCGTATTTGTGCAATATAAATTGTTTATTAACGTAGATTTGCAAATACTTTTAAAAACTGTAATTATTTTTGCAAAACTTTTCTTTTTTTAGTATATTTATGAAAAATCCCCTAAAAATATAATTAAAAACAGGAAAATGAAAGAAAGAGAAGTCTATATGAACATATCAAAATATGATTTGTAAATCTCTTCTACTCAACAACTCAAGTATCTTCCACACAATATTTGAACAAAAACAATAAAAACGTATATTATTTATTTGGCCTATTAAATTAATATATAAATATGATTAAAAGCTCAAGATATGAAACTGAAATATTAATATAAAAATTATTAATAAGAAAATATTTAATATTATAATTGAGAAAAATATATAAGAAATTTATTTTTATTAAAAAGTATTTATTCAAAAATATCTAACAAAATATCTCTTAAAAATTGTCACTAAACTACATTGTTGCAAAACTAATATAATATCAATGTTATAAAATTCGGTAATCGAAAGATATCGGTCGAGGTACCGATTAGAATTTATCGGAGATCTGGGATTAATCAGATGCACTTTATATTTTAAATTATATTTAGTTTTAATATCCTTATTTTAGTAGTAATTTATAAGTTAATACACATTTATCATATTATATAATTATCATTATTTATGTTTAATTAAAATTCTATATTACCGATTAAGAAAAATACATAAATATTAATCGGATTTCAAAAATCGAATCGGTATCGTGCCTTTTCGAGAATTAATCGATAAAATCGGGAATCTTTAGAATCATGGATAATAATGTATATTCGATAAAAAGAATGTATAATAATGTAAAACATAGGTCCTTATTATATGATATGCATAAAATGGATCTTATCCAGATTTTTGATAGTTATTGTCCATTTACTATCAATTTATTATGGATCGTTATATCTTTAAAAAAATTGATCATGACCGTTAGATTTAAAATAAATGAAAATTTTATAACCAACGATAAGTAGGTATTTTATATTAAATAGAATATCCTACCCTTTCAATGATTTAAATAAAAAATAAGTAGGTATTCTAAACTGAATATAATAATAATGCAAAATTCGTAATTACTATTTTCTTCAAATTCTAGATCATATTTGTTGAACAAAATTTATAAACCATCACTGAATTAAACATTAATTCGTGAGATTCGCATGAGCTGTATATCGTAAAAATCTGATGTACAAAACTCAAGATAGAGCCGAAATAAAATGAAATGAAACTCAGTAATTTTTTTGTTTGTTTAAAATTTAATATAATTTTTTTACTATTTTAAATTAATGAACAATTGTTAAATAAAAAGTAAAATGTTCGTGCATTGCATGGAGAAACATGAAAAATTTGGTAATCGGTTATTCGGTACCGTATTTGAGTTTATATAATACTTGAGTTTATATAATATACGGGATTGTTTTTTTTATTTATGTTATTCATGATATTTTCTCAAAACTTAAATGGAGACAGTTCGTTCATAGGTGTAATGACATTGGAATAAGACAAAATAATATATGTTATTTATTCTGAATAAAAAAAAATTATACTATTGGACGTGATTAATATAAATTTAAAACAAACTAAATATAACTTCTTAAATTTAGTCGGTGCAATGAATTTCGGTTTAAAATAAAATAATGACTACTTAGCTAAAAAATTATACTCATTATGTCCCCCTAGTAGTATATATTGGAGGACGGGGGCTTGACACACATTTTAAGACACCTTTAAATTATAGATCCGTAAACAGTTTTTAAAACTTTTTTTTGTTCCGAATAAAAATTTTTTGTTTAAAGTTTAATAAAAAAATCAAAAATAAATAATAAAATTATACTTTATATTCACTTTAAAATTCGTGTCGAATATTGAAAAAAGAGTGTATTCCGTCAATCGAAATAATAGCACCTGGTTAAAATAAAATAACTTAAACTATTCATCAGACTAAAAAATTATACAACCCATCCGCGGTAAAATAATATTAAAATCAAAATAAAATTCAACCAATTTATACAAAATAATATGTACTATTCATATGAGTTAAACAAAAGTCTATATTTATCTCGGTTTAAACTAAATTAAAATCAAATTAAATATTATTAGTTGAATTTGATCATATAATGGGTCTGAGGATAAAATAATTTTAAATTAAATTAATTATGATTCACATACTTTTGAACCAGGATAAAACTTATCGTTTAATTAAAAAATAATTATATTTGTAAACACACATAAAAATAACAATAATACTATATGTTTCAATTTGAAATATTTCTTTTCAAAGTTATATACATTTAAATAAAACTATCGAATTATATTCTTATATAAATATATATAAGGGGATTTTATCCAAATTTTTATTAGTTATGACAGTGTACCGATTTAATATGGACACTTAGATCTTTTTGTAAATTTTTATTAGTTATGACAGTGTAGCAATTTTATCCAAAAGAATAAGACGTGAGGAATGAACTCGCTAAACAAGAACTTGTTAAAAATTGTTTCGTAGACAAAATTATTTATACCAATAATTTAGATTATCAGTTTTTAAGTTTTGGGAAAAATAATTTACTTGTCAATAAGGCTTTTCCTGATAAAATGAATTAATTGTAACTAAATTTAATATTATAAGATGTCGTTCATATAATTTTTATTCAATTTAACATTAATTAATAAGATTTTCCCTATATTTTGTTTTTGTAAAAAATTATAAGATTTTTAATTTTATATGAAAAAAGGAAAGTACTATTTACAAGTAGCATCAATTGAGCATAAAATAAAAGTTGATCTAAAATTTGATATTACGACTCATTGCATAAGTATTTTTTTTTCTTTTTTTATTGAAGTATGTGTTTCTTTATTTTTTTGTCTAAGTATGTATTCTTTCTTATTTTAACATTAATTAATAATTTATTTAATAGTTAATATTAATGTCAGTCTATAATAGTTAACACACCTAATTTATTGTCGGAGAAATTAAGAAAAGTAAACAACTTTCCATGTAGTTGCTTACTTGGCACAGGTGATATTATACCAACGGCGCTAGGAAGACACTAGGACTAACAACCGAATAACTAAGATTTATTACAAATAAACAAATTGTATTAAATTAAATTAGAATCCAAATAGAAGTTCTTAAACCCAGCCCATAAACCCAGCTCACGTACTATATAAACATTAATAATTTTGAATCATTAACAACATTAGAGAATTGTCACAGACTCACGATGGACAGAGAGGAATGTGACATTTGCGAAGGACTAAAGGTAGGGTTTCGCTTTGCGCCTTCACCACACGAAGTCTTGCTCCAATATCTCATCCCTATGATCCAAAAACAACCACTCCCCTGCGATCGTATCATCAAACAAGCTGATGTTTACGGAGCCTCGACGCAATGCGAAGTTTTCAGAGACGATGATCTCTTCTGGCAGTCAGCATCATCCGGCAAGAAGAAGACTATTTACGTGTTCACTAAGTTGTCCAAGAACGGTAAGCGTGTTTCGAGGAGAGCTGGTCGTGGCACTTGGGTTGGTCAGAGTAATAAAATGATTAAGGACAAGAAGAGTAATGAGGTTCTTGGAAGCAGAGGAGCTTTTACGTACAAAATCGACAAGAAGGTGAGTAGTAATGGTGAGAGTGGTGATAAGTGGTGCATGTATGAGTATACTCTGGATGATAAATTTTCGAAAAAACTTGGTTTACCAGAATCAGTTCAAGACTATGCGATATGCGAGATTATTAAGCGAGGTGATGATAATGCCAGCGAGTACTCTGTTAATCTACTGGAATCATCTAATCAATATGATACTGATTCTTCAGTGCTTATGGGCGAAGTTAATCTGTTAATTGATATGACTCTTGAAGCTGAAAATCAGGAGTCAAAATCAATTATGCTATAATTAAGGACCATGAATATTCTGCTGATTGTTTGCTGTTTTTAATGTATTAGTTGAGCATAATTTTCTGCAATAATGCTGCTGTTATGCAGTATAAATAAGCCTATCTTTATCAATAAAATTATTCAAGCATTTCATGATCATGTTTTCTCTTATACACTAGTCTATAACTTTTTTAATATCCTACATTGTGGTATCAGAGCTTTAATCTCAAGGGACCTGTGAGATTAAAGACCAGCCCTCAAACACATACACACAAAAATAAACCTGATGGATTCTGAGCACTTTAACAGCATTACACCACCTACGTTTGATGGTGAAAACTATCATATTTGGGCAGCTAGAATGGAAGCATATCTGGAGGCAAATGATCTATGGGAACCGGTTGAAGAGGATTATGAACTTCCTGCTTTAGCTAATAATCCAACCATGGCTCAGATGAAGCATCATAAGGAAAGGAAGACAAAAAAATCAAAGGCAAGGGCTGTTTTGTTTTCTGCTGTCTCATCAGATATATTCACAAGGATTATGACAATGAAGACCTCATTTGAAATCTGGAATTTTCTCAAAAGCGAATACGAAGGAGATGAAAGAATTAAAGGAATGCAAGTGCTGAATCTGGTCAGAGAATTTGAGATGCAAAGAATGAGAGAATCAGAAACAATCAAGGTATATTCTGATAGACTTCTTGGAATTGCTAACAAAGTTAAACTCCTTGGTACTGATTTTCCAGACTCTAGAATTGTTCAAAAGATACTTGTCACACTTCCCGAGAAGTTTGAGGTTACGATTTCAGCATTGGAAAACTCTAAAGATCTATCAACCATTACGTTGGCTGAGTTGCTGAATGCATTAAAAGCACAAGAACAAAGGAGACTCATGAGGCAAGAAGGAACTGTGGAAGGTGCTTATCAAGCCAAATCATTCAGCAAAGATGGTGGTAAAAACAGAAACTGGCAGAATAAGAACAAACCTGGTGGTTTTGCAAGCATTGAAAGCAATCAAAATAACAACGCTCAAGTTTTTCCACCTTGCTCTTACTGCAAAAAAACTAATCATCCTCCAAACAGATGTTGGTGGAGACCAGATGTAAAATGCCACAAATGCGGTCAGCTGGGACACATGGAAAAGATTTGTAAGTCACAGCAAGTGGAAGCTAAGACTGCTGAAAATCAATATCAGGATGAAGAGCAGTTGTTTGTAGCATCATGTTTTTCTGCTCATAATTCTACAAAAAGATGGCTTATAGATAGTGGTTGTACAAACCACATGACATATGATCGGGAACTCTTTAAAGATCTTAACGAGGCTATTGTTTCTAAGGTCAGAGTTGGGAATGGAGCATATATTGCAGTAAAAGGCAAAGGAACTGTTGAAATTCAATGTAATACAGGTTTGAAATTAATTTCTGATGTCTTGTATGTTCCTGATATTGATCAAAACCTCTTAAGTGTTTCTCAGTTGACAGAAAAAGGTTACAAGGTGTTATTTGATGACAATCAATGCGTTATTAAAGATGCAAAAGGTGTAGATATATTCAAAGCTCAAATGAAAGGGAAAACTTTCGCCTTGGATTTGACAAAACTAGAACAGACTGATGTACATGAAGAGGAGGCTTTTGTACACAAAGAGGATAACACAATGTTATGGCACAAAAGATTGGGGCACTTTCATCATGCAGCTATACTCTTTATGGAAAAGAACAATATGGCGAGAGGATTGCCTGCACTAGGAGAGGAACCACCTAAATGTGTTGCATGTCAGTATGGAAAGCAAAGTAGACTTCCTTTTCAGCAAAATAGTGCTTGGAGGGCCACAGAGAAGCTGCAATTGATACACACAGATGTGGCAGGACCAATGAGTACACCATCATTAAATGGTAGTAAGTACTATATTGCATTTATAGATGATTACTCGAGAATGTGTTGGATTTATTTCATGAAACAAAAATCTGAAGTTGCCGATATCTTTGCTACTTTCAAAGCTTGGGTTGAGACTCAAACTAGCAGCAAAATTATAATGATTAGATCCGATAATGGTACTGAATATACCTCTGAAAAATTTAACAAGTTTTGTAGAGATGCAGGCATTGAGCATCAGTTGACAGCACCTTACACTCCTCAACAGAACGGAGTCGTGGAAAGAAAAAATCGGACAATTATGGAGATGGCAAGGTGTTTACTTCACGACAAAGGATTGCCAAAGAAATTTTGGGCTGAGGCTGCGAATACAGCGGTTTTTTTTACTAAACAGACTGCCAACAAAAGCTTTGAGTAAGATGACTCCGTTTGAAGTATGGTATAAATTCAAACCCAAGTTGCTTAATTTGAAAACATTTGGTTGCTTATGTTTCTCTCATATTCCTCAAGTTAAAAGAGACAAATTGGACAAGAAATCAGATGTTGGAATATTTGTGGGTTACACCTCAAATGCCTACAGGATCTACCAACCACAAAGCAACAAAATTGTCACCAGCAGAGATGTTTATTTTCTTGAGTCAGAAAGCTGGAAGTGGGAAAATGAAAAGCAGGTTGAGATTCAAGAAGAAAACGAAAATGTGGATGATGAACCTGTTAAAGGTACCAGGCTACTTTCAGAAATTTATCAAAAATGCAATGTTGCCTTGATGGAACCTGCAGAGTACGAAGCAGCTGCAACTGATCAGAAGTGGATAGATGCAATGAAGGAGGAGCTGAAAATGATTGAAAAAAATCAGACATGGGAATTGGTGGATAGGCCTAAACACAAGAAAGCTATAGGCGTCAAGTGGGTTTATAGAACCAAGTTCAATCCTGATGGTTCTATAAACAAGTACAAGGCAAGACTTGTTGTTAAGGGGTATGCTCAGATTTATGGGGTGGATTTTTCAGAAACATTTGCTCCGGTTGCGAGGATGGAAACTATAAGAATGTTGTTAGCTCTCGCTGCACAAAAGGGTTGGACAGTACACCAAATGGACGTCAAATCAGCGTTTTTGAATGGTGTGTTAGAGGAAGAAATTTTCGTCGAGCAACCAGAAGGGTTTGTTTGTAAAGGACAAGAGGACAAGGTATATCGACTGATAAAAGCTTTATACGGCTGTAGACAAGCACCAAGGACATGGTACAGCAGAATTGACACTCATTTGTTAAGCTTGGGCTTTGTTAAGAGTCTAAGTGAAGCCACACTTTATGTCAAGAAATCAGATTTTGAAATTCTTGTTGTATCGTTATACGTTGATGATTTACTTGTAACAGGCAGCAATTTGAAGCAGATTGACAACTTTAAAGAAGAAATGAAGGCTGCGTTCGAGATGACAGATCTCGGAAAAATGACTTTTTTTCTTGGCATGGAAGTGCAGCAAAATACTAATGAGATTTTCATATGTCAAAAGAAATACGCCAAGGAAATTCTCAAAAAGTTTAACATGGATGAATGCAAGCCTACTACAACCCCAATGAATAACAAAGAAAAGTTTTGTGAAAAAGATGGTGCTCCTAAAACTGATGAAGGACTTTACAGAAGTTTAATTGGATGCTTGATGTATCTGACGATAACTAGACCAGATATTATGAATGCTGTAAGTATCCTCTCAAGATATATGCATTGTGCTAGTGAAATTCATTTTCAAGCAGGAAAAAGAATTTTACGATATGTTAAAGGTACAATTGATTATGGAGTAAAGTTTAGCAAAGTTGAGAATTTTAGACTCCATGGTTATGCTGATAGCGACTTAGCTGGATGTGAAGATGATATGAAAAGCACATTAGGTTATTGTTTTAGCTTTGGTTCTGGAATGTTCTCTTGGAGTTCAAAAAAGCAAGAAATAACTGCTCAATCCACAGCTGAAGCAGAGTTTATAGCCGCTGTTGCTGCTGCAAATCAGGCCTTATGGTTAAGGAAACTCATGATGGACTTACACATGAATCAACAAGAAGGCACAATTATATTTGTGGACAACCAATCTGCAATTTCAATTGCTGATAAGCCAGTATTTCATGACAAGACAAAACATTTCAAAATTAAGTTTTATTTCTTAAGAGAAGTCCAGAGTGAAGGGGAAGTGCAACTGATTCACTGCAGTTCAGAAAATCAGACTGCTGACATTCTCACAAAGGCTCTTTCAAAAAGTAGATATGAAATCTTGAGGCATAAGCTTGGTGTTTGCAGCTCCAGAGTCAAGGAGGAGTGTTAATTGATATGACTCTTGAAGCTGAAAATCAGGAGTCAAAATCAATTATGCTATAATTAAGGACCATGAATATTCTGCTGATTGTTTGCTGTTTTTAATGTATTAGTTGAGCATAATTTTCTGCAATAATGCTGCTGTTATGCAGTATAAATAAGCCTATCTTTATCAATAAAATTATTCAAGCATTTCATGATCATGTTTTCTCTTATACACTAGTCTATAACTTTTTTAATATCCTACATAATCAGATACTAACAGATTCACAACGAGTTCCCAACATTATTGATACTTATTCTCCGATGCATGTGGGCGAAGTTAATCAGATAGTCCCGGTTGCACAAGGAGTTCCCAACACTGATCACGAGCCTTGGTTCGATGCTGATTTTTCAATGCCTATGGGTGAATTTAATCAGATACTACCTGTTGCAGAAGGAGTTCCCAACATTGATGACGAGTCTTGGATTGATGATATTGATTTTACAATGCCTATGGGTGAATTTGATCAGATACTACCTGTTGCAGAAGGAGTTCCCTACCTTGATCATGAGCCTTGGATTGATACTTATTCTTCGATGCCTGGGGGTGAAGTTAATCAGATACTACCAGTTGCACAAGGAGTTCCCAACATCGATCACGGCCCTTGGATTGATACTGATTTTTCAATGCCCATGGGAGAATTTAATCAGATACTACCTGTTGATCAGCAAGGAGTACTTCCCAACATTGATTACGAGCCTTGGATTGTCGATGACAGAAATTATTCGCAACCAGCAAATCCTCAACATGTTATCAATCAGAATAATCCTAATATTTTAATGCTTCCTGGAGAGACTGATCAACCAATCCCGGTTGCAGAAGGAGTTATCCACAATGTTCCTGCACCGGATTATCAACCTGAGACTGTAATCGGGAACAATCAATCATCAGCGACTATTCCATTGATGGATGAAGGTGAGCTCGAATCACTAGTTTCGCTTTTTGCTTCATTACCAGGGGAAGATTTCGACGACTACATGCAGAGAAGCTCGATGAAGTGAATTTGACAAACAAGAAAGTAAAACAAGGGAACCAATTACACAAAACAATGTTTGTTTAGGGTTCTCTTAAGTAGTGCAGTATCTTTTTCCTACATTAGGAGTTTTTTGCTTTTGAAATACTTTTAGGTTTTCTATTCCAACATTGTTGTAATTGGTGGTGTTATTTAAACTTTCATTTAGCTTTTGCAGTTTCATATTTCTACCTGTTTACATAATTTTCATCTTAAATTTCATGTAATCTCTTGATTCGGTATATCTACTACTCTGCTTTCATTTAATAACTCTATCCTGTTTCAAGTTGAAAGCTTTTGTCAAGGACATCAGCAAGGCAACAATTTAAATGCGAACAATCTAATCTTTGCGAAGGCTTGCAAGAGTTATTCCCCCACACTTTGCATTAGGTTTGCTACTTTCTTTTGTGAAGTATATTGTCTCTTCAGGGGCATTATTTCAAACTTTTATCAAGAGATTGATTTTATCTGGATAACCTCTATTCTTGACAAATGTTGTCTCAAGAGAATTTCTAAATGACTGAGAGCTAAAAGTATGTGACCCGATCTTGTTTGATTTACTTTCCTCCATTGAAGGAGGCAAAGTATAAAAAGGATTTTCCATGTAAGGTTTACACGGTTTCTCTTTGGAGGGTAGTGCTTTTCTTACATTCTGCATTTCACAAGTCTGCTTGTCTAGAGCTTGTATTAGATGCTCTTTAGGAATAATTAGGACCATATCCTTTCCTTTCTCTCTGCATTTCAAAAGCATACAGCACTGAAATTCCTACCTATCTGTTTCCAACTAAGTTCAACTCGTTTCGGCTACAGAAGGTTCTGAGTTCAGACTCGTTGAACAAAATTAGTTACATAGTAGTATAAAGGCATTGTAGGGGTAAGTGTTTTTATCAGTAAGGTCATGAGAAATAAAGAACTGCCAAAACATCGATTAAAAATTTAATCTACGGTTCCATTAAAGTCGAAACAGCACAATCATTTGATCATGGTACTCCTGTATGTGCTTTAGATTTCATGAAGTTCTGACTTCTGAGTTCTGACTCGAAAACAAGCTCCCTACAAAAATAAGGATAATACTGCGTTATTATGAATTTCTCTTCAACAAGTCGACGCTTTAACTAATTACAACAATTCACACCTATGCAATGATGAAAAGTGAAAACAATGCCTCTACTTTGTCAAAGAAAACATTCCCCTTGTTCTGTATAAGCACTGTTTAATACTAATCAACAACACAATACAAGCAGATTAAGGTATTCAAATGTGTAGCAGCAGCCCACTTTAGGAGAAGGAAGAATTGCAGAAAGAATAAAGCCGATGTAGAACTTATATTCAACGAATGTAGCGATGATTGTCGTATACAAATGACATTCTTGGCGTAGTTATAGTGCATATACTTTTTCTCAGGTAAACGGCCAAAAGAATGGCATTAGGACTAATATGCATTGGTTTGATCCCACTATTTAGTTTTTTGGGTAGGATGTAGTCATATCCTTTGACCTCTATAGTATCGGTCTTCATACCTTTTAACATTTTTTCTTAGTAAAAGACGTTTTTACCCTCCGATATTGGCCGATATGTCGTTTTATCTCCGAAAATGGCTAAAAGGAACGATACCTAATACTACAGGGGTTAAAATGTATGACTTCATACTTTTGAGGCTGAATACTTTAGGGGTCAAAAGGTCATTAAGCCTAGGAGTTTTTTGCTTTTGAAATACTTTTAGGTTTTCTATTCCAACATTGTTGTAATTGGTGGTGTTATTTAAACTTTCATATAGCTTTTGCAGTTTCATATTTCTACCTGTTTACATAATTTTCATCTTAAATTTCATGTAATCTCTTGATTCAGTATATCTACTACTCTGCTTTCATTTAATAACTCTCAAACCCAATTTTCTTTTTCACTATGAGGCGAATATTTTATTTGCAGAAGGTGATAAAGTCTGGACTTCATGTACAATGATTCTGGTTGAGGTTTTCGTCGATGGCGGTTGTGACAAACAAGACGTTTTCTGCAACTTCTCTTCACATCATCAAACTCCCAAGAGAATGGAATCTGCAGCAGTTGATAAAGTAAAACTCGGTTATTAGTGATTATGTCGAGTGTGGTGTTCATTGCTAGGCTAATAGGGAACACAGTTAGAACCGAACACTAACAGAAAATAAATGAGCGAATGAAGAAAGTAAGACCTGATAAGAGTATAGAAGGGATGCATATTTAGGCAATTTTGATTAGTTTTACTGGTTTTTGTAGTTAAAAGTTGCGAGCAGCCTTGTTCTTTGGAAGATCCATCTCGTGTTAGTATTTTCATAATTATAGGCATTACATCTATTCCAGAGAAAAGTTTAAGATTATAGCAAGATAACGTGCAACCTATATATCCTCTCTAGCATTCATCCACATGTTATTATAATTAGTAGAGAACTAATTGAAACAATCCACGTGTTTTGAACAAAATAGAATGAAAGATATCATAAAAGAACTGACACCGGAGCAGAGATATGGCTTGATTCATACTCAGAAAGCCTCACCTGCTGCATTGCTGGCAGTACCTTTGCTCTCTGCCTTTACTTATCAGAACAGGGATCTTTGAGTGACCCTCGCAAACCCTGTGGCGCCTATGGTACTCCCTGCACTTATTGAGGTCTTCCAAACACCCATCCACTAAACACATTGCCTTTTTTGCGTAACTGAAAGCACATACCTTCTTCGATTCTAAAGGTAATGGCAGTGATGGTAACCCCTTTGGCCCCTGCAATCTGTCCATTGCTCCATCTCGCACATCTCCTAATGTACTTGGTCTTTGATCATAGCAAATCATCACCATTCTTTGACAATCACGCATACGCTACCATTAATTACACACTTTAATTGATTTTCTTTGTTTTGTTTTTTTTTGTCTTGTTAACTCAACAAGTTATAAATCAGAATAATCCTAATATTCCAATGCTTCCTGGTGAGACTTATCAACCAATCCCGTTTGCAGAAGGAGTTATCCACAATGTTCCTGTGCCCGATTATCAACCTGGCACTGCAAACAGGAACAATCAATCATCAGCGACTATTCCATTGATGGACGAAGGTGAGCTCGAATCACTAGTATCGCTTTTTGCTTCATTACCAGGGGAAGATTTCAACGACTACATGTAGAGAAGCTCGATGAAGTGAATTTGACAAACAAGAAAGTAAAACAAGGGAACCAACTACACAAAACAATGTTTGTTTAGGGTTCTCTTAAGTAGTGCAGTATCTTTTTCCTACATTAGGAGTTTTTTGCTTTTGAAATACTTTTAGGTTTTCTATTCCAACATTGTTGTAATTTGTGGTGTTATTTAAACTTTCATTTAGCTTTTGCAGTTTCATATTTCTACCTGTTTAGATAATTTTCATCTTAAATTGCATGTAATCTCTTGATTCAGTATATCTACTACTCTGCTTTAATTTAATAACTCTATCATGTTTCAAGTTGAAAACTTTTGTCAAGGCAACAATTTAAATGTGAACGATCTAATCTTTTAAAACCTAATGGATGAGATCATGGTTCTCTAGGTTTGCTCACTGAAGTAGATTTCCCTATATATTGCCTACAAATTCGATAATGTTATATAAATTTAAGAACTTTTTCTACTGATACAACATGACAGAGTTCACAATGTTAAAGACAATTTAAAAATCTCAAATTTTCGGTAATTGAGCGTAATGCTACAAAAAGTGAAGAATTAGAGAGTCTAAAAGTGAGATTTAACCGTACCATCACCGATTTTTTCACAAAATTCTACGACCTCCAAATGTTAAAGATGGATCCGCCATAGCGCATGAACGCATATGTATACACGTTTCAGGCCTTCTGGGCCTGATGTATTGATAGTGGCTCTATGGCTGTACACTACTGACACTAAGTTGGTGCCTGGTGGGAGATCAGAATTGGAAAATTGGATGCCTTTGGAAACGTGTATTTGTTTGGGCATGTTTTGGCTAGAGATTGCTATAAATTCCATGATCTCTCTAATCCACAGTACACAGATCAAAATTTTCCGAAAAGTAGTGTGAGGCATGGAGTCATGGAAATATTATGTGCAGTCAATAGCATGGTGGAACATGAATACATTCATCCCAGAAATTAACAGTGCTGCACATAATTCAAAATAAAGCAAGCACATCAATTACATTGGCAGAGACATCATTACATAGAATCCTTAACATCACTGTTAATCCAACAACAAAAGAACAAGAAACTTATACTGAGGATGTAAAAGCTAGCTTAAGAATTCCCTGAAGAATTAGTCTCAGGTCCACTTCCTCTGGTGGGCGGTCGCCTCGGAGGCGGTCGGAAACGTATTGTCATGTCTTCCTGTATAAATTCGAGGACAGATAAATACAACAAAATTACAGTGATCGAACTAGAATCTTAAAATATTTGTGACAAAATACATAAGTGTAAGGAAACAATTAAAATTTCAAGATAGTCGAGATTAAAAAAATAATTCAATTTATTTACGAGGTTAGTCGAGTTTTAGCCTCCCCTGGTTCCATCCCGGGATTGAGGAGGTTAGCACACATTAACCGACTCCTGTAACCATATTTTTGTTTTGTTTGGGAGAAGGTCAATTTGTGACAATTAAACCTCATATGCTATTGTGGATATGAATGCAAAGTGTGAGTTGATGGATGAAGTGAGTAAAGTGACTGAGAGGATGAAGGTGATGGATGTTGTTTCTTGGACTGCAATGGTTACTGGGTATTTTCAGGTTGGGAGGTTTGAAGATGCTTTGAGCTTGTTTGAGATGATAAAAGTGGAGAAGAGGTTTGGTATTGACGGGAAGTGGAATATCAAGATTGGAGAGGATGGATTTTGGTTGCGTTTAGGCGATTTTTGCTCTGATTTTAGTTAATTTCATGGTTACTTTTGTGATATTAGTATTGGCCCTGCAGGCACACTTATTTTTCGTCATTTGCAACCACTTGCAACTTATTTTGCAACTAAATGTTATTTTCAACATATTTTTTCAAATTTGCATTTGTGGTTGCATATATGGTTGCTAGCAGTGGTAGGTATGGTTGCAAATACAACCTTCATCTTTAAGTTAACCTTTGGATAAGACATACTTCAGTTTATGCCAAGTATCTCAACACTGATCACAATAACAAGTTATGCTATGTAAAAGATTCCTTAGAAGAGGGTCACGTTTTAGATTCTGATACAGTAATCTCCCATGAACAAAAGTGTCAAATAGGTAAAACCATAATTAGTAGTTGATTCTTCCAAGTATTAAAATAATAAAATGATATGCAATGTGGAAACTAATAAGTAAGCACACAAAGAGGGATTACTTAAAGTACCTATGATAATGATCATCATCAAAATCATAACCAATGGCCTCGTCAGAGCAATTAGTTAGCATCTTTAAGTTATGCTTTTCTCATCAATGCTATTTTTATGTCTGATCATACATACCCCAAGTATCTCAACACTGATCACACTAACATTTGAGTAATTGTTTAGAGGTTCACCAATTCCATAATTGGGTTTTAGAAACGTGAGTAAGACTGTAACATTTGCGGTTACATCTAAAGTTACATATTTTATGTATTAGATAAATTTTTAATTTTTAAAGTTGCATATGTGGTTGAAATCTAGGTTTAAATTATTTCTATAAGGTTAATTTACAGTTATGGTAAGATTACATTTAGAGTTACATAATGGTTATATTAGATATTAATAATCTTGTAATTTTTATAGTTGCATATGTTGTTGAATTCTAGGTTTCAAACATGTATATAAGGTTGCATTAAACATGTTATATTTAGGATTGCATAAGTAGTTTCATAAAAAGTTACAAACAATATTGTATGTTGCTTTTTATAACAACATAATATTAAATGTGTTGCATTTGAGGTTTCTTTGAGTTGCAAATGTAATAGAGGTATCTAGTTGAGATTTCTTTGAGTTGTATTTGTAGTTGAATAATGGGTTTATAGTTTCGTATTTATATGAGTTGCACCAGTAGTTGAATTTTGGATTTCTTTGAGTTACAAATGTAGTTGCAGTTAAGGTTTCTAGTTGAATTTGAGATTTATTTGAGTTGTATATGCAGTTGCTCATAGTTGCTCATAGGATCTCTCAATGATATTGTCGCAACCGTAAACTAGTGAACTAGTTTGAAATAAGTTTTAGAAAATGCACAACCTAACTATTGAATACACCAAAATCTTCGATGTAAGTAATATGACCAAGAGCAATTTCAGATAAATCTTAAATCAAATTTAGAACCAAATTATAATTTAATCTTGGACCCTAATTTAATAATTTTGTAATATTTAGAGTTCAATAATTCCGTACTGGGTTTTAGAAACTTTTATAAGACTGTAATATAACATACAACGATTTTATAATTTATAATTTAACCCTAAACCCTACAATCCAAACATTTTATGCTAAACATTGAGTTTCATAATATGTTTACATATTAAATTTTAAATATTTTGTAATTTCATATGTGGTTGCAATCTAGGATGAATATCATGTGTATAAGGTTGTATAATATGTTTAATATCAAAATCTATCACATTAGGTTGTTTATCATGCATGCTTTTTTATTAGACTTAGAGTGTATGGAGAGGTTGCATTGAGAGTTACATAAGTGGTTGCATAAATAATGTCACAAATATTATATGCAATGTTGCTTTTGTGGTTGCATTGAGAGTTGAATCATGTACATAAGGTTGCATAAAGAGTTCAATATGTAGAACTATCACAAGATGGTATAGTACAAATGCTTTCATAAACCTTTTAATCATATTTCTTATTCAAATAAAAATGAAGCCAAAACTGAATTTGTGTTATACAACATGAAACAACTATTTTATGCCAATTGGTGTTTCCTTGGCTTCATAAATCTGAAATTTTGATAAATCTCGATGGTGTTTGTCAATGATCACCTCGTCTTTCTTGTGATGTATAATATCTTCTTCTACTGTTTTTCAATTGGTATTTGTAGTATTTCTAAGAAAACTAGGTCCGCGTAATCTACTTAATCTCCAATCATTATGGTATTTACTTCATCACTGATATCATCTGTTGCGTTTGATGGTATAACCCATTATATTTGAATTTCAACACGTCAATATTTGTTATCCTTTCACTATTAAAGATGGTAGATGATAGTTCCGTAACCGAGTTTTCAATTATTATTCACAAAGGGTATTTGTTGAAGTCTGTTTCCCTACTTGTGCTCTTTATAGAATAGCCATTAAAGATCGTCAAAAATTGTGAAAGGAGAACATGCCTAACAATGAAAATTGCACAACCAAAGAACATGTTAGGTGACATAATTTATAGGAATTTATCAATTCATATATAACATAGTTGAAGATATCAATTGCAATCACAAACTGCTAAAATGCAGGAAAAAAATAACATCTAGGCTTTTTAAAAATATATGCAACTAAATACAGAACATTTTTCCAGAATCAATTGCATTAGCAAAGTCATAAATTGAAAAACGAGGTAAACCATGTATTTTTCGGACATAAACAAATTCATCACATTGTTCAACATGTATTGCTGCATGTAATTCCTTAAATTAAAGTACATCTAGATGAGGTGTTTTAAGCATCAACTAATGCACCAATTTGACTTATTTTTAAAAAGTATCAAAATGTAGCCAATAAATACATTACATGCTTAAAAACTTTTACTGCAACCTAAACTTCATAAAATGGATCTCCATGTAATTTTTGCAAGTACTAATTAATTCCTATTTTGGAATAATTTTTTTAAAGTTATACAACTTATAACTGATTGCACAAATGCTTTGATAAATGACAAGATCATTGCAAACCGATCCTCCTAAACTTAAAGGAGCTCTCGATTTTCCTCAACCATAACTAATACAATAGTTTAAGTTAATTATTGCAAAGTTCGCAACCTAGTGACTGAGTACACAAATGTTTTGACAAGATTGTTGCAACCTGAACTTCCTAAATTGCAAGAACCTCTCGATGTAATTTTTAAAAACATAAACCAATAAAATAGTTCTAGTTAACTATTCAAAATTGTGCAACCTAACGACTGAATTCACAAATCCTTTAACAATAAAATTGAAACCTGAACCTCGTAAATTACAAGGGCATCTAGATGATCCTTTCGCAACCATAAATTAATGAATTACTTTTACACTTTCTTTTTAAAATTATGCAACTTATTTAAGAACTGAATAACTACTTTTCTAGACACATCAATCGCAACAAAAAAAGAAGCTAAAATGAAACACCATTTAGCTTAGACACTTAAAAACATAATCTAATTAAAGAAATTTGTTACATATTATTCAAATTTATGCAACTTAATAGCTCAATCATATTGAAAATCAAAAACCTCTTATACAACTAAAATAATCAATTGCTCAAACTCAACAATAAACTTCATAATCCTTTCATAATACAAAACAAGTATATCTACAATTTTCATATAAAATCAGTAATTAGAAGTTACCTTTTTACGATTTGAATAAATTTGAAGAAATAGTTTGACTTTCGATATCAATGATGAAGTACAGATAAAATGTCAATTGATTTTTATGTTTGTCTTCTATGAATATGTACATAATCGAAAGAATCAATGATGTTTGTCGACGAAAAAGAAAGTTGCAGATTGTTGATGATGAAGAAATTGTGGAACGAAGTGTACGGAGGAAGTCCAATTTTCTAATTTTTTATCTTCTTGTATTGTTGTCGTATTTGTGCAATATATATTGTTTATTAACGTAGATTTGCAAATACTTTTAAAAACTGTAATTATTTTTGCAAAACTTTTCTTTTTTTAGTATATTTATGAAAAATCCCCTAAAATATAATTAAAAACAGGAAAATGAAAGAAAGAGAAGTCTATATGAACATATCAAAATATGATTTGTAAATCTCTTCTACTCAACAACTCAAGTATCTTCCACACAATATTTGAACAAAAACAATAAAAACGTATATTATTTATATGGGCTATTAAATTAATATATAAATATGATTAAAAGCTCAAGATATGAAACTGAAATATTAATATAAAAATTATTAATAAGAAAATATTTAATATTATAATTGAAAAAAATATATAAGAAATTTATTTTTATTAAAAAGTATTTATTCAAAAATATCTAACAAAATATCTCTTAAAAATTGTCACTAAACTACATTGTTGCAAAACTAATATAATATCAATGTTATAAAATTCGGGAATCGAAAGATATCGGTCGAGGTACCGATTAGAATTTATCGGAGATTTGGGATTAATCATATGCACTTTATATTTTAAATTATATTTAGTTTTAATATCCTTATTTTAGTAGTAATTTATAAGTTAATACACATTTATCATATTATATAATTATAATTATTTATGTTTAATTAAAATTCTATATTACCGATTAAGAAAAATACATAAAGATTAATCGGATTTCAAAAATCGAATCGGTATCGTGCCTTTTTGAGAATTAATCGATAAAATCGGGAATCTTTAGAATCATGGATAATAATGTATATCCGACAAAAAGAATGTATAATAATGTAAAACAAAGGTCCTTATTATATGATATGCATAAAATGGATCTTATCGAGGTTTTTGATAGTTATTGTCCATTTACTATCAGTTTATTATGGATCGTTATATCTTTAAAAAAATTGATCATGACCGTTAGATTTAAAATAAATGAATATTTTATAACCAATGATAAGTAGGTATTTTATATTAAATAGAATATCCTACCCTTTCAATGATTAAAACAAAAAATAAGTAGGTATTCTAAACCGAATATAATAATAATGCAAAATTCGTAATTACTATTTTCTTCAAATTCTAGATCATATTTGTTGAACAAAATTTATAAACCATCACTGAATTAAACATTAATTCGTGAGATTCGCATGAGCTGTAAATCGTAAAAATCTGATGTACAAAACTCAAGATAGAGCCGAAATAAAATCAAATGAAACTTAGTAATTTTTTTGTTTGTTTAAAATTTAATATAATTTTTTTACTATTTTAAATTAATGAACAATTGTTAAATAAAGAGTAAAATATTCGTGCATTGCATGGCAAAATATTAAAAATTTGGTAGTCGGTTAGTCGGTACTTATTTGAGTTTATATAATACTTGAGTTTATATAATATACGGGATTGTTTTTTTTATTTATGTTATTCATTATATTTTCTCAAAACTTAAATAGAGACAGTTCGTTCATCGGTGTAATGACATTGGAATAAGACAAAATAATATATGTTATTTATTCTGAATAAAACAAAATTATACTATTGGACGTGATTAAAATAAATTTAAAACAAACTAAATATAACTTCTTAAATTTAGTCGGTGCAATGGATTTCGGTTTAAAATAAAATAATGACTACTTAGCTAAAAAATTATACTCATTATGTCCCCCCTAGTATTATATATTGGAGGATGGGGGCTTGACACACATTTTAAGACTCGTTTAAATTATAGATCCGTAAACAGTTTTTAAAACTTTTTTTTGTTCCGAATAAAAATTTGTTGTTTAAAGTTTAATAAAAAACTCAAAAATAAATAATAAAATTATACTTTATATTCACTTTAAAATGCGTGTCGAATATTGAAAAAAGACTGTATTCCGTCAATCGAAATAATAGCACCAGGTTAAAACAAAATAACTTAAACTATTCATCGGACTAAAAAATTATACAACCCATCCGCGGTAAAATAAAATTAAAATCAAAATAAAATTCAACCAATTTAAACAAAAGTCTATATTTATCTGGGTTTAAACTAAATTAAAATCAAATTAAATATTATTAGTAGAATTTGATCATATAATGGGTCTGAGGATAAAATTATTTAAAATTAAATTAATTATGATTCACATACTTTTGAACCAGGATAAAATTATCGTTTAATTAAAAAATAATTATATTTTGTAAACACACATAAAAATAACAATAATACTATATGTTTCAATTTGAAATATTTCTTTTCAAAGTAATATATATTTAAATAAAACTATCGAATTATATTCTTATATAAATATATATAAGGGGGATTTTATCCAAATTTTTATTAGTTATGACAGTGCACCGATTTAATATGGACACTTAGATCTTTTTGTAAATTTTTATTAGTTATGACAGTGTACCGATTTTATCCAAAAGAATAAGACGTGAGGAATGAACTCGCTAAACAAGAACTTGTTAAAAATTGTTTCGTAGACAAAATTATTTATACCAATAATTTAGTTTATGAGTTTTTAAGTTTTGGGAAAAATAATTTACTTGTCAATAAGGCTTTTCCGAAAAAAATTGAATTAATTGTAACTAAATTTAATATTATAAGATGTCGTTCATATAATTTTTATTCAATTTAACATTAATTAATAAGATTTTCCCTATATTTTGTTTTTGTAAAAAATTATAAGATTTTTAATTTTATATGAAAAAAGAAAGTATTATTTACAAGTAGCATCAATTGAGCATAAAATAAAAATTGATTTAAAATTTGATATTACGACTCATTGCATAAGTATTTTTTTTCTTTTTTTATTGAAGTATGTGTTTCTTTATTTTTTTGTCTAAGTATGTATTCTTTCTTATTTTAACATTAATTAATAATTTATTTAATAGTTAATATTAATGTCAGTCTATAATAGTTAACACACCTAATTTATTGTCGGAGAAATTAAGAAAAGTAAACAACTTTCCATGTAGTTGCTTACTTGGCACATGTGATATTATACCAACGGCACTAGGAACGACACTAGGACTAACAGCGGAATAACTAAGATTTATTACAAATAAACAAATTGTATTAAATTAAATAAGAATCCAAATAGAAGTTCTTAAACCCAGCCCATAAACCCAGCTCACGTACTATATAAACATTAATAATTTTGAATCATTAACAACATTAGAGAATTGTCACAGACTCACGATGGACAGAGAGGAATGTGACATTTGCGAAGGATTAAAGGTAGGGTTTCGCTTTGCGCCTTCACCACACGAAGTCTTGCTCCAATATCTCATCCCTATGATCCAAAAACAACCACTCCCCTGCGATCGTATCATCAAACAAGCTGATGTTTACGGAGCCTCGACGCAATGCGAAGTTTTCAGAGACGATGATCTCTTCTGGCAGTCAGCATCATCCGGCAAGAAGAAGACTATTTACGTGTTCACTAAGTTGTCCAAGAACGGTAAGCGTGTTTCGAGGAGAGCTGGTCGTGGCACTTGGGTTGGTCAGAGTAATAAAAAGATTAAGGACAAGAAGAGTAATGAGGTTCTTGGAAGCAGAGGAGCTTTTACGTACAAAATCGACAAGAAGGTGAGTAGTAATGGTGAGAGTGATGATAAGTGGTGCATGTATGAGTATACTCTGGATGATAAATTTTCGAAAAAACTTGGTTTACCAGAATCAGTTCAAGACTATGCGATATGCGAGATTATTAAGCGAGGTGATGATAATGCCAGCGAGTACTCTGTTAATCTACTGGAATCATCTAATCAATATGATACTGATTCTTCAGTGCTTATGGGCGAAGTTAATCAGATACTAACAGATTCACAACGAGTTCCCAACATTATTGATACTTATTCTCCGATGCATGTGGGCGAAGTTAATCAGATAGTCCCGGTTGCACAAGGAGTTCCCAACACTGATCACGAGCCTTGGTTCGATGCTGATTTTTCAATGCCTATGGGTGAATTTAATCAGATACTACCTGTTGCAGAAGGAGTTCCCAACATTGATGACGAGTCTTGGATTGATGATATTGATTTTACAATGCCTATGGGTGAATTTGATCAGATACTACCTGTTGCAGAAGGAGTTCCCTACCTTGATCATGAGCCTTGGATTGATACTTATTCTTCGATGCCTGGGGGTGAAGTTAATCAGATACTACCAGTTGCACAAGGAGTTCCCAACATCGATCACGGCCCTTGGATTGATACTGATTTTTCAATGCCCATGGGAGAATTTAATCAGATACTACCTGTTGATCAGCAAGGAGTACTTCCCAACATTGATCACGAGCCTTGGATTGTCGATGACAGCAATTATTCGCAAGCAGCAAATCCTCAACATGTTATCAATCAGAATAATCCTAATATTTTAATGCTTCCTGGAGAGACTGATCAACCAATCCCGGTTGCAGAAGGAGTTATCCACAATGTTCCTGCACCGGATTATCAACCTGAGACTGTAATCGGGAACAATCAATCATCAGCGACTATTCCATTGATGGATGAAGGTGAGCTCGAATCACTAGTTTCGCTTTTTGCTTCATTACCAGGGGAAGATTTCGACGACTACATGCAGAGAAGCTCGATGAAGTGAATTTGACAAACAAGAAAGTAAAACAAGGGAACCAACTACACAAAACAATGTTTGTTTAGGGTTCTCTTAAGTAGTGCAGTATCTTTTTCCTACATTAGGAGTTTTTTGCTTTAAAATACTTTTAGGTTTTCTATTCCAACATTGTTGTAATTGGTGGTGTTATTTAAACTTTCATTTAGCTTTTGCAGTTTCATATTTCTACCTGTTTACATAATTTTCATCTTAAATTTCATGTAATCTCTTGATTCGGTATATCTACTACTCTGCTTTCATTTAATAACTCTATCCTGTTTCAAGTTGAAAGCTTTTGTCAAGGACATCAGCAAGGCAACAATTTAAATGCGAACAATCTAATCTTTGCGAAGGCTTGCAAGAGTTATTCCCCCACACTTTGCATTAGGTTTGCTACTTTCTTTTGTGAAGTATATTGTCTCTTCAGGGGCATTATTTCAAACTTTTATCAAGAGATTGATTTTATCTGGATAACCTCTATTCTTGACAAATGTTGTCTCAAGAGAATTTCTAAATGACTGAGAGCTAAAAGTATGTGACCCGATCTTGTTTGATTTACTTTCCTCCATTGAAGGAGGCAAAGTATAAAAAGGATTTTCCATGTAAGGTTTACACGGTTTCTCTTTGGAGGGTAGTGCTTTTCTTACATTCTGCATTTCACAAGTCTGCTTGTCTAGAGCTTGTATTAGATGCTCTTTAGGAATAATTAGGACCATATCCTTTCCTTTCTCTCTGCATTTCAAAAGCATACAGCACTGAAATTCCTACCTATCTGTTTCCAACTAAATTCAACTCGTTTCGGCTACAAAAGGTTCTGAGTTCAGACTCGTTGAACAGAATTAGTTACATAGTAGTATAAAGGCATTGTAGGGGTAAGTGTTTTTATCCGTAAGGTTATGAGTAATAAAGAACTGCCAAAACATCGATTAAAAATTTAATCTACGGTTCCATTAAAGTCGAAACAGCACAATCATTTGATCATGGTACTCCTGTATGTGCTTTAGATTTCATGAAGTTCTGACTTCTGAGTTCTGACTCGAAAACAAGCTCCCTACAAAAATAAGGATAATACTGCGTTATTATGAATTTCTCTTCAACAAGTCGACGCTTTAACTAATTACAACTATTCACACCTATGCAATGATGAAAAGTGAAAACAATGCCTTTACTTTGTCAAAGAAAAGATTCCCCTTGTTCTGTATAAGCACTGTTTAATACTAATCATCAACACAATACAAGCAGATTAAGGTATGCAAATGTGTAGCAGCAGCCCACTTTAGGAGAAGGAAGAATTGCAGAAAGAATAAAGCCGATGTAGAACTTATATTCACCGAATGTAGCGATGATTGTCGTATACAAATGACATTCTTGGCGTAGTTATAGTGCATATACTTTTTCTCAGGTAAACGACCAAAAGAATGGCATTAGGACTAATATGCATTCGTTTGATCCCACTATTTAGTTTTCTGGGTAGGATGTAGTCATATCCTTTGACCTCTATATTATCGGTCTTCATACATTTTAACATTTTTTCTTAGTAAAAGACGTTTTTACCCTCCGATATTGGCCGATATGTCGTTTTATCTCCGAAAATGGCTAAAAGGAACGATACCTAATACTACAGGGGTTAAAATGTATGAATTCATACTTTTGAGGCTGAATACTTTAGGGGTCAAAAGGTCATTAAGCCTAGGAGTTTTTTGCTTTTGAAATACTTTTAGGTTTTCTATTCCAACATTGTTGTAATTGGTGGTGTTATTTAAACTTTCATTTAGCTTTTGCAGTTTCATATTTCTACTTGTTTAGATAATTTTCATCTTAAATTTCATGTAATCTCTTGATTCAGTATATCTACTACTCTGCTTTCATTTAATAACTCTCAAACCCAATTTTCTTTTTCACTATGAGGCGAATATTTTATTTGCAGAAGGTGATAAAGTCTGGACCTCATGTACAATGATTCTGGTTGAGGTTTTCGTCGATGGCGGTTGTGACAAACAAGACGTTTTCTGCAACTTCTCTTCACATCATCAAACTCCCAAGAGAATGGAATCTGCAGCAGTTGATAAAGTAAAACTCGGTTATTAGTGATTATGTCGAGTGTGGTGTTCATTGCTAGGCTAATAGGGAACACAGTTAGAACCGAACACTAACAGAAAATAAATGAGCGAATGAAGAAAGTAAGACCTGATTAGAGTATACAAGGGATGCATATTTAGGCATTTTTGATTAGTTTTACTGGTTTTTGTAGTTAAAAGTTGCGAGCAGCCTTGTTCTTTGGAAGATCCATCTCGTGTTAATATTTTCATAATTATTGGCATTACTTCTATTCCAGAGAAAAGTTTAAGATTATAGCAAGATAACGTGCAACCTATATATCCTCTCTAGCATTCATCCACATGTTATTATAATTAGTAGAGAACTAATTGAAACAATCCACGTGTTTTGAACAAAATAGAATGAAAGATATCATAAAAGAACTGACACCGGAGCAGAGATATGGCTTGATTCATACTCAGAAAGCCTCACCTGCTGCATTGCTGGCAGTACCTTTGCTCTCTGCCTTTACTTATCAGAACAGGGATCTTTGAGTGACCCTCGCAAACCCTGTGGCGCCTATGGTACTCCCTGCACTTATTGAGGTCTTCCAAACACCCATCCACTAAACACGTTGCCTTTTTTGCGTAACTGAAAGCACATACCTTCTTCGATTCTAAAGGTAATGGCAGTGATGGTAACCCCTTTGGCCCCTGCAATCTGTCCATTGCTCCATCTCGCACATCTCCTAATGTACTTGGTCTTTGATCATAGCAAATCATCACCATTCTTTGACAATCACGCATACGCTACCATTAATTACACAATTTAATTGATTTTCTTTGTTTTGTTTTTTTTTGTCTTGTTAACTCAACATGTTATAAATCAGAATAATCCTAATATTCCGATGCTTCCTGGTGAGACTGATCAACCAATCCCGTTTGCAGAAGGAGTTATCCACAATGTTCCTGTGCCCGATTATCAACCTGGCACTGCAAACGGGAACAATCAATCATCAGCGACTATTCCATTGATGGACGAAGGTGAGCTCGAATCACTAGTATCGCTTTTTGCTTCATTACCAGGGGAAGATTTCGACGACTACATGCAGAGAAGCTCGATGAAGTGAATTAGACAAACAGAAAGTAAAACAAGGGAACCAACTAACACAAAACAATGTTTGTTTAGGGTTCTCTTAAGTAGTGCAGTATCTTTTCCCTACATTAGGAGTTTTTTGCTTTTGCAATACTTTTAGGTTTTCTATTCCAACATTGTTGTAATTTGTGGTGTTATTTAAACTTTCATTTAGCTTTTGCAGTTTCATATTTCTACCTGTTTAGATAATTTTCATCTTAAATTTCATGTAATCTCTTGATTCAGTATATCTACTACTCTGCTTTCATTTAATAACTCTATCATGTTTCAAGTTGAAAACTTTTGTCAAGGCAATAATTTAAATGTGAACGATCTAATCTTTTAAAACCTAATGGATGAGATCCTGGTTCTCTAGGTTGGTTCTCTAGGTTTGCTCACTGAAGTAGATTTCCCTATATATTGCCTACAAATTCGATAATGTTATATAAATTTAAGAACTTTTTCTACTAATACAACATGACAGAGTTCACAATGTTAAAGACAATTTAAAAATCTCAAATTATCGGTAATTGTGCGTAATGCTACAAAAAGTGAAGAATTAGAGAGTCTAAAAGTGAGGTTTAACCGTACCATCACCGATTTTTTCACAAAATTCTACGACCTCCAAACTTTAAAGGTGGATCCGCCATAGCACATGAACGCATATGTATACACGTTTCAGGCCTTCTGGGCCTGATGTATTGATAGTGGCTCTATGACTGTACACTACTGACACTAAGTTGGTGCCTGGTGGGAGATCAGAAAAATTGGATGCCTTTGGAAACGCGTATTTGTTTGGGCATGTTTTTGCTAGAGATTGCTATAAATTCCATGATCTCTCTAATCCACAGTCCACAGATCAAAATATTCCGAAAAGTAGTGTGAGACATGGAGTCATGGAAATATTATATGCAGTCAATAGCATGGTGGAACATGAATACATTCATCCCAGAAATTAACAGTGCTGCACATAATTCAAAATAAAGCAAGCACATCAATTACATTGGCAGAGACATCATTACATAGAATCCTTAACATCACTATTAATCCAACAACAAAAGAACAAGAAACTTATACTGAGGATGTAAAAGCTAGCTTAAGAATTTCCTGAAGAATTAGTCTCAGGTCCACTTCCTCTGGTGGGCCGTCGCCTTGGAGGCGGTCGCCTTGGAGGCGGTTGGAAACGCATTGTCATGTCTTCCTGGGACAGATAAATACAACAAAATTACAATGAATACTTGCAAAACACTATGTTACTGCAGCAACTATAATGATCATGTCCCCACTCTGTTTTTCTCTCTCATGTTCTCTCTCTCACTCGTGTTCTCTCTCTGGTGCTCTCTCTCTCCACACACACAAATATACATACAGGTTCTTATATTCAACTTGTTCTCAATTAAATTCTGAACTATTCTAGTTTGTTGATTCTCGTAATTCACAATTCAATCAGCTCAACCTTGTTCCTAGTGATTTATGTGCAGACTTAAAGATTAGGGGGATGGGTTTTGGGATTTTGTGTTCATGGGGTTGTGGTTAAGAAAGGGTTTGTGGAGTGTAATGTGTTTGTTTGTAATGTGCTTACGATGATGTATTTTAAGAGTGGGGTTTTGAGGGATGCGCGGAAGGTATTTGATGAAATGTGTCATATAGGGGTTGAGGATGTTGTTTCGTGGAATTCGATTGTGGCTGTGTACGTGTAGAGTGGGGGATGTTAACGGTGCGTTGAGGTTGTTTGAGAGGTGGGGAGAAGGGGGAGTTTGGTGTGAGGGTGGATGCGGTTAGTCTTGTTAATGTTCTTCCTGCTTGTGGGGTTGAGAAAGTGTGGAGGAGAGGGAAGGAGGTTCACGGGTATGCGCTTCGGAGTGGGCTTTCTCAGGATGTGTTTGTGGGGAATGCTATTGTGGATATGAATGCAAAGTGTGAGTTGATGGATGATGTGAGTAAAGTGACTGAGAGGATAAAGGTGACAGATGCTGTTTTTTGGAATGTAATGATTACTGGGTATTTTCAGGTTAGGAGGTTTGAAGATGCTTTGAGCATGTTTGAGATGATAAAAAGTGGAGAAGAGGTTTGGTATTGACGGGAAGTGGAATAGGAAGATTGGAAAGGATGGATTTTGGTTGCGTTTAGGCGATTTTTGCTCTACTTTTAGTTAATTTCATGGTTACTTTTGTGATATTAGTATTGGCCCTGCAGGCGCACTTATTTTTTGTCATTTGCAACCACTTGCAACTTATTTTGCAACTAAATGTAATTTTCAACATATTTTTTCAAATTTGCATTTGTGGTTGCATATATGGTTGCTAGCAGTTGTAGGTATGGTTGCAAATACAACCTTCATCTTTAAGTTAACCTTTGGATAAGAGATACTTCAGTTTATGCCAAGTATCTCAACACTGATCACAATAACAAGTTATGCTATGTAAAAGATTCCTTAGAAGAGGGTCACGTTTTAGATTCTGATACAGTAATCTCCCATGAACAAGAGTGTCAAATAGGTAAAACCATAATTAGTAGTTGATTGTTCCAAGTATTAAAACAATAAAATGATATGCAATGTGGTAACTGATAAGTAAGCACACAAAGAGGGATTAGTTAAAGTACCTATGATAATGACCATCATCAAAATCATAAACAATGGCCTCGTCAGAGCAATTAGTTAGCATCTTTAATTTATGTTTTTTTCATCAATGCTATTTTTATGTCTGATTATACATATCCCAAGTATCTCAACACTGATCACAATAACATTTGAGTAATTGTTTAGAGGTTCACCAATTCCATAATTGGGTTTTAGAAACTTGAGTAAGATTGTAACATTTGCGGTTACATCTAAAGTTACATAATTTATGTATTAGATAAATTTTTAATTTTTAAAGTTGCATAGGTGGTTGAAATCTAGGTTTAAATTATATCTATAAGGTTAATTTACAGTTATGGTGAGATTACATTTAGAGTTACATAATGGTTATATTAGATATTAATAATCTTGTAATTTTTATAGTTGCATATGTTGTTGAATTCTAGGTTTCAAACATGTATATAAGGTTGCATTAAACATGTTATATTTAGGATTGCATAAGTAGTTTCATAAAAAGTTACAAACAATATTGTATGTTGCTTTTTATAACAACATAATATTAAATGTGTTGCATTTGAGGTTTCTTTGAGTTGCAAATGTAATTGAGGTATCTAGTTGAGATTTCTTTGAGTTGTATTTGCAGTTGAATAATGGGTTTATAGTTTCGTATTTATATGAGTTGCACCAGTAGTTGAATTTCGGATTTCTTTGAGTTACAAATGTAGTTGCAGTTAAGGTTTCTAGTTGAATTTGAGATTTATTTGAGTTGTATATGCAGTTGCTCATAGTTGCTCATAGGATCTCTCAATGATACTGTCGCAACCGTAAGTTAGTGAACTAGTTTGAAATAAGTTTTAGAAAATGCACAACCTAACTATTGAATACACCAAAATCTTCGATGTAAGTAATATGACCAAGAGCAATTTCAGATGAATCTTAAATCAAATTTAGAACCAAATTATAATTCATCTTGGACCATAATTTAATAGTTTTTTAATATTTAGAGTTCAATAATCCCCTACTGGGTTTTAGAAACTTTTATAAGACTGTAATATAACGTACAACGATTTTATAATTTTTAATTTAACCCTAAACCCTACAATTCAAACATTTTATGCTCAACATTGAGTTTCATAATATGTTTACATATTAAATTTTAAACATTTTGTAATTGCATATGTGGTTGCAATCTAGGTTGAATATCATGTGTATAAGGTTGTATAATATGTTTAATATCAAAATCTATCACATTAGGTTGTTTATCATGCATGCTTTTTTATTAGACTTAGAGTTTATGGAGAGGTTGCATTGAGAGTTACATAAGTGGTTGCATAAATAATGTCACAAACATTATATGCAATGTTGCTTCTGTGGTTGCATTGAGAGTTGAATCATGTACATAAGGTTGCATAAAGAGTTCAATATGTAGATCTATCACAAGATGGTATAGTACAAATGCTTTCATAAACCTTTTAATCATATTTCTTATTCAAATAAAAATGAAGCCAAAACTGAATTTGTGTTATACAACATGAAACAACTATTTTATGCCAATTGGTGTTTCCTTGGCTTCATAAATCTGAAATTTTGATAAATCTCGATGGTGTTTGTCAATGATCACCTCGTCTTTCTTGTGATATATAATATCTTCTTCTACTGTTGTTTCAGTTGGTATTTGTAGTATTTCTATAAAAATTAGGTCCGCGTAATCCACTTAATCTCCAATCATTATGGTATTTACTTCATCACTGATATCATTTGTTGCGTTTGATGGTATAACCTATTAAATTTGAATATCAACACGTCAATATTTGTTATCCTTTCACTATTAAAGATGGTAGCTGATAGTTCCATAACCGAGTTTTCAATTATTATTCACAAAGGGTATGTGTTGAAGTCCGTTTCCCTTATCTTGAGCTCTTTATAGAATAGTCATTAAAGATCGTCAAAAATTGTGAAAGGAGAACATGCCTAACAATGAAAATTATACAACCAAAGAACATGTTAGGTGACATAATTTATAGGAATTTATCAATTCATATATAACATAGTTGAAGATATCAATTGCAATCACAAACTGCTAAAATGTAGGAAAAAAATAACATCTAGGCTTTTTAAAAATATATGCAACTTAATACAGAACATTTTTCCAGAATCAATTGCATTAGCAAAGTCATAAATTGAAAAAACGGGGTAAACCATGTATTTTTCGGACATAAACAAATTCATCACATTGTTCAACATGTATTGCTGCATGTAATTCCTTAAATTAAAGTACATCTAGATGAGGTGTTTTAAGCATCAACTAATGCACCAATTTGACTTATTTTTAAAAAGTATCAAAATGTAGCAAGTAAATACATTACATGCTTAGAAACTTTAACTGCAACCTAAACTTCATAAAATGGATCTCCATGTAATTTTTGCAAGTACAAATTAATTCCTTTTTTGGAATAATTTTTTTAAAGTTATACAACATATAACTGATGACAGAAATGCTTTAACAAATGACAAGATCATTGCAAACCGATCCTCCTAAACTGCAAGGAGCTCTCGATTTTCCTCAACCATAACAAATACAATAGTTTAAGTTAATTATTGCAAAGTTCGCAACCTAGTGACTGAGTACACAAATGTTTTGACAAGATTGTTGCAACCTGAACTTCCTAAATTGTAAGAACCTCTCGATGTAATTTTTAAAAAGATAAACCAATAAAATAGTTCTAGTTAACTATTCAAAATTGTGCAACACTACAAGAAAAAAGTCCATAGACATCGGTTTTTGACCGATGTCTATGCTGTTTGGCAACCGATGTTGATGTCGGTGATGTCTATTCTAGACATCGGCCATAACCCGATGTCTTTACTAGCTTAGACATCGTTTCTGGAAAAAAAACTGATGTCCATGCATTGTTTTTTTACAAAAAATATTAGAAATAAATAAATTACACTTATTACAACAGATTAAACATATAATGAGTTATGTTTTTTACCACATAGACATCATATATTTTCTTTTAGGTGATGTAAAATCAGATATTAAACATCGATTTATTCAGTAAAATGCGATGTCTATAGTTGCACATAAACATCAATTATATGCCAAACAAAGTGATGTCTATGTTCAATTTACACTTGAATATGTCTATCTTTGACATCAGTTTTTTTATCAAAAATGATGTACATTAACTTTTTTTATATCAGTTTTTCTTCTTTAAAAGTAATGTATAATTATTTTTGAGATATCAGTATTTATTCATTAAAAGTGATGTACAATTGTTTTTTGACATCAGTATTAATTCATTAAAATACGTGTTTGCATCTCAGTATTTCAGCACTATTTTTATTTTTGAAGTTAAATGCTGCAATTGGAAGATCTGAGAATTAATATATATTTGAAATTCTACACTGCCAGTGCAAACTACAAAGATTATTTGATGAAATATTTACAAGATTTTCAGCAAGATCAAATCAACCAAATCAAGAGTCACACTAGTTCCCCCTGTTAAGATACAAAGTTGTGCGCACTAGTAAGCTGGTTTTGCAACAACTTTACTTTGATGCTTGAGGACTTTGTAATAGAGCAGCTATATCCAGTCCATGACTCCCACTCCGTTGTAGTCCCTCCACAGTGGATAAAAGTAAGTAATCTGCGGGTTTCACAATAGCTCTTTGTCTCAGAATATGGAGGTGATCTTGATTTGGAAGCAACTCGACATCATAGTTGAAGAGTAAGATTGTTGTTGCACTTACATTGAGGTTTTCGGGAGCAGGGAAGATCTTTCTTTAAGCACCAAGCAACTCTACAAAATAAACTAAGCTAGTTCATGGCGTGCTTATAAAAAACTAGTAGATATCATATCTATAGAAACTTACGAATTGTTATTTGAAGATGACATGCTGGATACAAGATTCTTGTAAAAGATACAAAAGGAATTTAAAAAAATATTGATATTTAGTTTATAGAGTATATGAAGCAGGAAGAAACCTACACATTAGATGGCTGGCAGTTATATTCAGCTATCCGTGAAAAATTGTTGTAAGATACATCACTGCACCCAATACAATTATGAAATTTGTGAATACGATAAACATGGAACTTAATAATGATCCATCCTCGCATGTGGTTTCTCTAAATCTAGATGATATATTGAACTGAAAGCTGTGTAAAGAACTAACAAATTTTCTTTGCTGCCAGAAATCCAACTTGGTATCTCTCCAGTCAATGAATTGTGATTCAGATACCTACATTCGATTACAAGTTGGTGTCACACTTCTGAGTACATTATTTTGCAAATTACATAGAGGCTAAAGTAAACATGTATAGGAAAGAAGATAAATTATGCAAGTCCAGCTATCCGAGTTAGTTGCATGTGTTCCTGGAAGGTAATAATTTCTTATAATAAGTATTTGAAATAAATTCACATACAGATATTGTATACTAAGGTCGTTTAAGAGCGCCATTGAATCTGGTATTTGGCCAGTCAACCGATTAAAGCTCAGATCTCTGCAAACAAATAAAATAAAACTCAAAATGATTAAATTTTGATATATTTCCTAGCATACATGTTTCTGCAGGTTTTTGCATTCAACATGGCACATCACACACTACACAAGCATATAAAGCTAATTTTTAGGACCTAACTGTAAAAGTAGAACAATACTTTTGAAAATCCAGAAGTACCCTCATAATTTATAATGTTCTTCTTTATATGCATAGATAGAATAGTGTAACTAAATTATTATAAGGAGAGTCTCTGAATGTGCTAATGAATTCTACATAGTAATACTTAAAAATATAGGTCTCTGTTGTGTGCTTGTATCGACTAATGCATCTGTGAAAACATATATAGTACATTGTAATCCCTCACACGTGCATGCACAGACATACATTGTGAGGAACTCCATTACCAGAAATTAGTTCCGGATTGAGCAATAATAAAAGTTAGCTTACAGGGTTTTTAGTTGACCAAGTACTCCAAAGTATTCTGGAATTGCACCATTGATCAAGCAATTTCTTAATATCCTGCAAAAGAAAGAAATGTTAACTAATTTTTTCAGGGAAACACATCTGCATCAGACAAAATTTATGTACGACTTACAGCACATGCAAGGATTGCATATCTTTTAAATCTGGGATAGTCGATTTTCTTCCAGTCAGATCAGATATCCTCCTATCAACAGAAAGCACAGAAGTAATAAACTGATCTCAAAAGTCCAAACCAAAAATCAACTACAATGATAGAAAGTCATGAAGGTATTAAATATTGGCTAGATATTTGAGCAGTTCTTACAGTTCTATTAGATTTCTCAGACGGGAGATGCTCAAAGGAATTGGACCCTCCAGTCCTATTCCCTGCAAGTCCCTGCACAAAATTTGAAGTTTATTGAGAGGTATATGTAACCGTAGTTTCTAGAATATGTACTAACAACCAAGTAGAACCAAACTGAAGCATAATCGACCAAAATTACTCACAGTCTTGTCATATTTGTCCAGTTTCCAATGAAATCGGGTATCTTCCCAGAGAAATCATTCCCATCTATCCTACTGCAAGGAGTAGATAATTTTAAGACTCTGTTAAACTTAGAAATATACAGTATAGATGAAGTAGTACTTACAAATCCTCTAGATTCCTCAGGTTGCCAAATGTTTCTGGTATTGTTCCATTTAATTTATTTGCAGAAACAACGCTGTGAAGATTGTTTGCAAGATTTCCATCAATAGATAAATAATGATAGAAGTGTTAAAGCATTATGTAATTATGTTTTAATTATGATAAAAATGTGAACACATTATGTAATAAATAAAAGCCCTCCATGAAGAACCCTTTAGGCATGTAATTATAATTCTTACAATCTCCTCAAGCCAATCAAACTTCCAAAGTTTCGAGGAATAGGCCCTTCAAGTAGATTATCTTCCAAAAACCTGAAAAGTTCAGCTCAGATTAAGTCAACCAAAGGTTATACTTGAAATCCAAGTCATATAGATCACATTTTCACTTACAGCTCCTGAAGAGTAGCGATGTTGGCTAGTTCCTGAGGAATCGAACCTTGGATGCGATTCCCCAAAAGGGATCTGCAGAAAGGAGAGTTCTAATTTACTACAACTCTAAGAGGTCATGCTAGGAAGCTTAATTTAAAGATATGTTTAGTTCACTACACTGCACAAAAAAATGCAGACAAGAAATTAACAAGCAACACAACAAAACCATACAGAAAGACAACGCGAAGCTGACCAAAAGCTCTGGGAATGGTTCCTCCGAGGACTCAGAGGCATGAACCTCGAGTGAGAAGAAGGCCCAGATGAGAAATTCACATGATCACCAAACCTATTCATTGGGGAGCTTAATCATGTATTAGTCTTATTATAAGATCTGAAGTTTCCCACATCATTCATCCCCGCGAATCCTGTTAATAAGCATCAAGTTCTTAGCAGCCAATACAGAATCATTGCTACAATAATACAGAAATCAAAATACTGAAAGTAGTATCGATATTTAAGTTTTAACTAACAACATGTTATTTTTAGACACATACAAGACTCAACCAAAACTAAACCAGGTCATAGTGTTCAACAAAATTTTTGTTTTGTCAACTACAGAGCATGGCACATACATCTGTTTCAACTTTTCACAAAATTAAAGCAACATGAGCTATTTCGAACATAAATATGTGATAAATCATTAATCAGTGACAACATTTTGCAGGAAAGATCCAGCAGACGAGCACAAACAAGCTTTTAGATGTTCATTCCTCTAGATCCAAACTAAAAGGCAAGTAAAAGGTCATAATATAAAACCAAAATAAATAAAAAGATCATAGATTGTATCAGTTTTCTTTCACATGTACTTTAACTATCACATACATATGTAGTTCCTTTTTTATGCAACCAATCAAAATTATTCTAGTAAATCTAAAGCTCATCATCAGATATAAAATTTGAAGCAACAGATAAATAACAAGAGGCAGTGATGTACTAATACTAATATCATCTCCGGCAACGTCAATTCTATTAAACATATTCAAATAAGTAAATTAGGGTTACAATTTAAAAAAAAAAGCAAAATTAAAAATTCAGGGTTTCGATTTTAAAAAACCCCAATTGAAAACTACTCACAGAGAATATCCTATTTCAAAATAACATAGTAAATTCACTTACCAATTCGAGTTTCTAAAATGATAACCAAGTAGAGAAGATCATAATTCAAGCTTATCCTCTTACGAGCTTAGCATAGAAAAATGGAGAGAGATGGTGGAGATGATGGTGGTGAGTGGTGGAGATGATGGTGGTGAGCAGAGCGGCGGTGATGTTGGTGAGTAGGGGTGGTGAGTGGTGGAGATGATGATGGTGGGGTGAGAGAGTCGGGGCGAGAGAGTCGGATGAGAGAGAGAGAGCTTATGTGTCTCGTGGGGAAAAACAAAAAGGGGGGAAGAATATTTGCTAAGGGGGGAAATTTATTTGGCTAAGGCGGAAACAAAAATAAAGTGGGCGGGGAGTGAATTTTTTTTTGGAACTTTAGACACCAGTTTTAAAAGAACCGATATTTTAAAACAACATAGACATCATAAAAACACGGGGTGATATTATAAATTCTTTTAACATCAGTGGCAAACCTAACCGATGTCTAATGTGTGATGTCTATTGACAGTTTTCTTGTAGTGCAACCTAACGACTGAATTCACAAATCCTTTAACAATAAAATTGAAACCTGAACCTCGTAAATTACAAGGGCATCTAGATGATCCTTTCGCAACCATAAATTAATGAATTACTTTTACACTTTCTTTTTAAAATTATGCAACTTATTTAAGAACTGAATAACTACTTTTCTAGACACATCAATCGCAACAAAAAAAAGCTAAAATGAAACATCATTTAGCTTAGACACTTAAAAACATAATCTAATTAAAGAAATTTGTTACATTATTCAAATGTATGCAACTTAATAACTCAATCATATTGAAAATCAAAAACCTCTTATACAACTAAAATAATCAATTGCTCAAACTCAACAATAAACTTCATAATCCTTTCATAATACAAAACAAGTATATCTACAATTTTCATATAAAATCAGTAATTAGAAGTTACCTTTCTACGATTTGAATAAATTTGAAGAAATAGTTTGACTTTCGATATCAATGATGAAGTCCAGATAAATTATCAATTGATTTTTATGTTTGTCTTCTCTATGAATATGTACATAATCGAAAGAATCTATGATGTTTGTTGACGAAAAAGAAAGTTGCAGATTGTTGATGATGAAGAAATTGTGGAACGAAGTGTACGGAGGAAGTCCAATTTTCTAATTTTTTATCTTCTTGTATTGTTGTCCTATTTGTGCAATATAAATTGTTTATTAACGTAGATTTGCAAATACTTTTAAAAACTGTAATTATTTTTGCAAAACTTTTCTTTTTTTTGTATATTTATGAAAAATCCCCTAAAAATATAATTAAAAACAGGAAAATGAAAGAAAGAGAAGTCTATATGAACATATCAAAATATGATTTGTAAATCTCTTCTACTCAACAAATCAAGTATCTTCCACACAATATTTGAACAAAAACAATAAAAACGTATATTATTTATTTGGCCTATTAAATTAATATATAAATATGATTAAAAGCTCAAGATATGAAAATGAAATATTAATATAAAAATTATTAATAAGAAAATATTTAATATTATAATTGAGAAAAATATATAAGAAATTTATTTTTATTAAAAAGTATTTATTCAAAAATATCTAACAAAATATCTCTTAAAAATTGTCACTAAACTACATTGTTGCAAAACTAATATAATATCAATGTTATAAAATTCGGTAATCGAAAGATATCGGTCGAGGTACCGATTAGAATTTATCGGAGATCTAGGATTAATCAGATGCACTTTATATTTTAAATTATATTTAGTTTTAATATCCTTATTTTAGTAGTAATTTATAAGTTAATACACATTTATCATATTATATAATTATCATTATTTATGTTTAATTAAAATTCTATATTACCGATTAAGAAAAATACATAAACATTAATCGGATTTCAAAAATCGAATCGGTATCGTGCCTTTTCGAGAATTAATCGATAAAATCGGGAATCTTTAGAATCATGGATAATAATGTATATTCGACAAAAAGAATGTATAATAATGTAAAACATAGGTCCTTATTATATGATATGCATAAAATGGATCTTATCCAGATTTTTGATAGTTATTGTCCATTTACTATCAGTTTATTATGGATCGTTATATCTTTAAAAAAATTGATCATGACCGTTAGATTTAAAATAAATGAAAATTTTATAACCAACGATAAGTAGGTATTTTATATTAAATAGAATATCCTACCCTTTCAATGATTTAAATAAAAAATAAGTAGGTATTCTAAACTGAATATAATAATAATGCAAAATTCGTAATTACTATTTTCTTCAAATTTTAGATCATATTTGTTGAACAAAATTTATAAACCATCACTGAATTAAACATTAATTCGTGAGATTCGCATGAGCTGTATATCGTAAAAATCTAATGTACAAAACTCAAGATAGAGCCGAAATAAAATCAAATGAAACTCAGTAATTTTTTTGTTTGTTTAAAATTTAATATAATTTTTTTACTATTTTAAATTAATGAACAATTGTTAAATAAAAAGTAAAATGTTCGTGCATTGCATGGCGAAACATGAAAAATTTGGTAGTCGGTTATTCGGTACCGTATTTGAGTTTATATAATACTTGAGTTTATATAATATACGGGATTGTTTTTTTTATTTATGTTATTCATGATATTTTCTCAAAACTTAAATGGAGACAGTTCGTTCATAGGTGTAATGACATTGGAATAAGACAAAATAATATATGTTATTTATTCTGAATAAAAAAAAATTATACTATTGGACGTGATTAATATAAATTTAAAACAAACTAAATATAACTTCTTAAATTTAGTCGGTGCAATGGATTTCGGTTTAAAATAAAATAATGACTACTTAGCTAAAAAATTATACTCATTATGTCCCCGTACTAGTATATATTGGAGGACGGGGGCTTGACACACATTTTAAGACTCCTTTAAATTATAGATCCGTAAATAATTTTTAAAACTTTTTTTTGTTCCGAATAAAAATTTTTTGTTTAAAGTTTAATAAAAAAATCAAAAATAAATAATAAAATTATACTTTATATTCACTTTAAAATTCGTGTCGAATATTGAAAAAAGACTGTATTCCGTCAATCGAAATAATAGCACCTGGTTAAAATAAAATAACTTAAACTATTCATCAGACTAAAAAATTATACAACCCATCCGCGGTAAAATAATATTAAAATCAAAATAAAATTCAACCAATTTATACAAAATAATATGTACTATTCATATGAGTTAAACAAAAGTCTATATTTATCTGGGTTTAAACTAAATTAAAATCAAATTAAATATTATTAGTTGAATTTGATCATATAATGGGTCTGAGGATAAAATAATTTTAAATTAAATTAATTATGATTCACATACTTTTGAACCAGGATAAAACTTATCGTTTAATTAAAAAATAATTATATTTGTAAACACACATAAAAAAAACAATAATACTATATGTTTCAATTTGAAATATTTCTTTTCAAAGTTATATACATTTAAATAAAACTATCGAATTATATTCTTATATAAATATATATAAGGGGGATTTTATCCAAATTTTTATTAGTTATGACAGTGTACCGATTTAATATGGACACTTAGATCTTTTTGTAAATTTTTATTAGTTATGACAGTGTAGCAATTTTATCCAAAAGAATAAGACGTGAGGAATGAACTCGCTAAACAAGAACTTGTTAAAAATTGTTTCGTAGACAAAATTATTTATACCAATAATTTAGATTATTAGTTTTTAAGTTTTGGGAAAAATAATTTACTTGTCAATAAGGCTTTTCCTGATAAAATGAATTAATTGTAACTAAATTTAATATTATAAGATGTCGTTCATATAATTTTTATTCAATTTAACATTAATTAATAAGATTTTCCCTATATTTTGTTTTTGTAAAAAATTATAAGATTTTTAATTTTATATGAAAAAAAGAAAGTACTATTTACAAGTAGCATCAATTGAGCATAAAATAAAAGTTGATCTAAAATTTGATATTACGACTCATTGCATAAGTATTTTTTTTTCTTTTTTTATTGAAGTATGTGTTTCTTTATTTTTTTGTCTAAGTATGTATTCTTTCTTATTTTAACATTAATTAATAATTTATTTAATAGTTAATATTAATGTCAGTCTATAATAGTTAACACACCTAATTTATTGTCGGAGAAATTAAGAAAAGTAAACAACTTTCCATGTAGTTGCTTACTTGGCACAGGTGATATTATACCAACGGCACTAGGAAGACACTAGGACTAACAGCGGAATAACTAAGATTTATTACAAATAAACAAATTGCATTAAATTAAATAAGAATCCAAATAGAAGTTCTTAAACCCAGCCCATAAACCCAGCTCACGTACTATATAAACATTAATAATTTTGAATCATTAACAACATTAGAGAATTGTCACAGACTCACGATGGACAGAGAGGAATGTGACATTTGCGAAGGACTAAAGGTAGGGTTTCGCTTTGCGCCTTCACCACACCAAGTCTTGCTCCCATATCTCATCCCTATGATCCAAAAACAACCACTCCCCTGCGATCGTATCATCAAACAAGCTGATGTTTACGGAGCCTTTCAGAGACGATGATCTCTTCTGGCAGTCAGCATCATCCGGGAAGAAGAAGACTATTTACGTGTTCACTAAGTTGTCCAAGAACGGTAAGCGTGTTTCGAGGAGAGCTGGTCGTGGCACTTGGGTTGGTCAGAGTAATAAAATGATTAAGGACAAGAAGAGTAATGAGGTTCTTGGAAGCAGAGGAGCTTTTACGTACAAAATCGACAAGAAGGTGAGTAGTAATGGTGAGAGTGGTGATAAGTGGTGCATGTATGAGTATACTCTGGATGATAAATTTTCGAAAAAACTTGGTTTACCAGAATCAGTTCAAGACTATGCGATATGCGAGATTATTAAGCGAGGTGATGATAATGCCAGCGAGTACTCTGTTAATCTACTGGAATCATCTAATCAATATGATACTGATTCTTCAGTGCTTATGGGCGAAGTTAATCAGATACTAACAGATTCACAACGAGTTCCCAACATTATTGATACTTATTCTCCGATGCATGTGGGCGAAGTTAATCAGATAGTCCCGGTTGCACAAGGAGTTCCCAACACTGATCACGAGCCTTGGTTCGATGCTGATTTTTCAATGCCTATGGGTGAATTTAATCAGATACTACCTGTTGCAGAAGGAGTTCCCAACATTGATGACGAGTCTTGGATTGATGATATTGATTTTACAATGCCTATGGGTGAATTTGATCAGATACTACCTGTTGCAGAAGGAGTTCCCTACCTTGATCATGAGCCTTGGATTGATACTTATTCTTCGATGCCTGGGGGTGAAGTTAATCAGATACTACCAGTTGCACAAGGAGTTCCCAACATCGATCACGGCCCTTGGATTGATACTGATTTTTCAATGCCCATGGGAGAATTTAATCAGATACTACCTGTTGATCAGCAAGGAGTACTTCCCAACATTGATTACGAGCCTTGGATTGTCGATGACAGCAATTATTCGCAAGCAGCAAATCCTCAACATGTTATCAATCACAATAATCCTAATATTTTAATGCTTCCTGTAGAGACTGATCAACCAATCCCGGTTGCAGAAGGAGTTATCCACAATGTTCCTGCACCGGATTATCAACCTGAGACTGTAATCGGGAACAATCAATCATCAGCGACTATTCCATTGATGGATGAAGGTGAGCTCGAATCACTAGTTTCGCTTTTTGCTTCATTACCAGGGGAAGATTTCGACGACTACATGCAGAGAAGCTCGATGAAGTGAATTTGACAAACAAGAAAGTAAAACAAGGGAACCAACTACACAAAACAATGTTTGTTTAGGGTTCTCTTAAGTAGTGCATATCTTTTTCCTACATTAGGAGTTTTTTGCTTTTGAAATACTTTTAGGTTTTCTATTCCAACATTGTTGTAATTGGTGGTGTTATTTAAACTTTCATTTAGCTTTTGCAGTTTCATATTTCTACCTGTTTACATAATTTTCATCTTAAATTTCATGTAATCTCTTGATTCGGTATATCTACTACTCTGCTTTCATTTAATAACTCTATCCTGTTTCAAGTTGAAAGCTTTTGTCAAGGACATCAGCAAGGCAACAATTTAAATGCGAACAATCTAATCTTTGCGAAGGCCTGCAAGAGTTATTCCCCCACACTTTGCATTAGGTTTGCTACTTTCTTTTGTGAAGTATATTGTCTCTTCAGGGGCATTATTTCAAACTTTTATCAAGAGATTGATTTTATCTGGATAACCTCTATTCTTGACAAATGTTGTCTCAAGAGAATTTCTAAATGACTGAGAGCTAAAAGTATGTGACCCGATCTTGTTTGATTTACTTTCCTCCATTGAAGGAGGCAAAGTATAAAAAGGATTTTCCATGTAAGGTTTACACGGTTTCTCTTTGGAGGGTAGTGCTTTTCTTACATTCTGCATTTCACAAGTCTGCTTGTCTAGAGCTTGTATTAGATGCTCTTTAGGAATAATTAGGACCATATCCTTTCCTTTCTCTCTGCATTTCAAAAGCATACAGCACTGAAATTCCTACCTATCTGTTTCCAACTAAGTTCAACTCGTTTCGGCTACAGAAGGTTCTGAGTTCAGACTCGTTGAACAAAATTAGTTACATAGTAGTATAAAGGCATTGTAGGGGTAAGTGTTTTTATCCGTAAGGTCATGAGAAATAAAGAACTGCCAAAACATCGATTAAAAATTTAATCTACGGTTCCATTAAAGTCGAAACAGCACAATCATTTGATCATGGTACTCCTGTATGTGCTTTAGATTTCATGAAGTTCTGACTTCTGAGTTCTGACTCGAAAACAAGCTCCCTACAAAAATAAGGATAATACTGCGTTATTATGAATTTCTCTTCAACAAGTCGACGCTTTAACTAATTACAACTATTCACACCTATGCAATGATGAAAAGTGAAAACAATGCCTCTACTTTGTCAAAGAAAACATTCCCCTTGTTCTGTATAAGCACTGTTTAATACTAATCAACAACACAATACAAGCAGATTAAGGTATGCAAATGTGTAGCAGCAGCCCACTTTAGGAGAAGGAAGAATTGCAGAAAGAATAAAGCCGATGTAGAACTTATATTCAACGAATGTAGCGATGATTGTCGTATACAAATGACATTCTTGGCGTAGTTATAGTGCATATACTTTTTCTCAGGTAAACGGCCAAAAGAATGGCATTAGGACTAATATGCATTGGTTTGATCCCACTATTTAGTTTTTTGGGTAGGATGTAGTCATATCCTTTGACCTCTATAGTATCGGTCTTCATACCTTTTAACATTTTTTCTTAGTAAAAGACGTTTTTACCCTCCGATATTGGCCGATATGTCGTTTTATCTCCGAAAATGGCTAAAAGGAACGATACCTACACTACAAGAAAAACATGATCCTACAACCGTTTTTCACCGTTGTTTGATGTCAAAATTTTTGGTCGTCTATTGAGGAGCCGTGTGATTTCGATCAGACAACAGTGCATCGAACCATTACTAGAAGCTACAGACACAACAGGTTCATAACTGTTACCGAAACTGTCATTCAACAACAGGTTGTATAAAAGACTGTATTGTTGGAACAGTTTACCTGCAACGGTTTTCCTCAAGAAGACAACGGTGTATTACTGTCAACTAAGAGTGCAAAATTTCTATATATTATTTGTCAAACAACGGGTAGTTTGTTGATTGTTGTTTGAAAGGCTAACCACAATAGGTTTAGGACAATACAGTTATGTTATGATGTCTTAGACAACACCTTGAGCGAGAGTATTGTAAGGAAGTCTTTCAAACATCGGTTTGTGAAATGTATTTCCAATAATGAGTTGTGGTTAACGGCCATTTTAAAGCTCTTTAGACCACATTTTTTGTTTAACTCCTATTGTAGTGCACCCCTTGAGACAACAGCGTCGTATATAATGTTGTTTGAAAGGCTAACCACAACAGTTTTAGGTTAATACTGTTATTTTATGCTGTCTTATACAACAGTTTTAGGTAAATATTGTAAGGAGCTATTTCAAACAATGGTTTGTGATAGTATTTTAATACTAAGTTATGTTAACTGCCATCTTAATGCTCTTTAGACCACATTTTTTGTTTAAAGCATATTGTAGTGTTATCCTTGAGATAACACCATCGTATATTTTGTCGTTATGTGAACATGATAGACACAATATTACCATGTTTTAAAGTGTTGTGAATAGAGCTTTAGTCAACTGTTAAAACAATGTTACAGTGTTGTTCCAATTAGTTTGGTACAATGGCTGTTTTTGATTGAGAACACAATCATCTGTTGTATATAAAATTTTGCATATAAAATCCTGATTTCATCCAAACCACCTGTTTTCTAAAAACTAAATCCCAAAAATGAATCCACCAAAAATGAATCCACCAAACGAACAAACCGAGAACTAACTACCAATCACAAAAAAATCAAAATCCACCAAACCAACAAACCTAGAACTAGCTAGAACAAGAACAAGCCAATATATATAAATTCACCAAACCAACAAACTTAGAACTAGCTAGAACAAGAACAAGCCAATATATATAAATCCACCAAACACATATCAATCCAACAATCCTAGAACAAGCCAATATATATATATATATCCACCAAACATCTAATATAAATCCACCAAACACAACCAATCCAACAATCCTACAACACTAGAACAAGAACCGGGCAATATATATAGATTGAGCACAATATATATAGATTGACCATGCAATCTACTAATAGATTGAGACAAATCTATCAATCTACCGACAATTCTGTTTGGATTGGACCAAAAAGTGCATCACCATGACCAACTGCATAATTTAAAGTTCAAATCCGACTACTAGTTCAAACAAAAGACCACAAATTTGGAACCTAGATTGCATGGCGTTTCATGAAATATTTTGCAAAATCACAGCGGATCTCGTTAATGTCATCATCAGTGTAAACCAAGTTTGATCTGCGCATCCACTGAAAAATAACCCAAAATTTTACATAAGTCATACAATTAAGTACTGTACGAGTAAGAGTATAAGTCAATGGGAAAACCCAAAGTGAAAATCTCACCTTAGCAGCAAACTCAAGTTCTTTGTCCTGAACAATCTCCTTCATATAGCGCATCACAAACAGGCCACAATCCTTGGTTCCTGACTGCACTGGAACTCCCTGGATTAATTAAAAATGCATTACAAAAGCTGTGAATTGGAGAGAAAGAAGCTCTTGTATGTATATTGCAGAGAGATAACTATACAAAACAGATTTGGTGAATGTAAAAAATAAGTCTCTAAACTATGAGTGCAGTAGTGTTTATATACAAGCATTAATCTAACTAACTTCTATCCTTAACAACTAACTGATATGTAACAAATAATTATTTAATTACAATATCAACTAACTGAGATGTAAGAAATAATTATTTAATTACAATATCCTTAATAGCATAGAAAAAATATGATGAGAATTGATTATTACCGCCATGTTCTCCCACAAAATTTTCTTCTTGACAACCTTGTTGAGATCCTCTTTGTAAATTTTAATGGCACTACAACCAAAATAATACCAGCAAAACCATTAAGCAACTGAAAAATGCGTGGTCTATCAAAGTTCAAGACTCCATACAGATATTTTAGAAGCTGAATCTTACTTGTCGACAACATCCAGCCATTCCACATTAGCGATTCGACGTTTTAGAGGGTCCATGTGGTAGACAACCTCTGCCTCAGGATTTGCAACAGTTAAATTCCAATGGTTCCTACACAAACATGAATGAATTGAAGCCTTGTCATAAAAATTAAAACTTAGAAGCTCCAAAAAAAATCAATTTAAAAAGGCATGTGATCCTGTTTAGCTAAAACATTATATGAGAATGTCTAACTAGCTAGCTCTTGGATTAAAACTTACACGTCATTGTAAGGCATAAGAAAGTATTGCCCTTTCTTAGCATTCTTAAATCGTGCAGCGAGTGCACGCGACCTCTGCCCTGCATTACCACAGCCAATGGCACCAATTGTGGTGGGATCTACGAACTTGATCATGTTGGTCATCTTATTTTTTTTGACGTATTCGTTTATGGAGCTACATATAAAAATATGAGAGATTAAAAAAAAAATCGTTTCTGGAGCCACAGACTAACTATGAGATATTAAAAAAAAATTGTGGAGAAACTTACTGAATAAAAAGGACGATCACAGACCCCGACATTTCACCTCCAGAGCACACCGAATATATATCTGATAAGTAAATGGCCATCTTTTTTGTAGAGCCAAAGGCTTCTTGGGATAGTTGAAAAGAAACCGTTCGTTCATCAGCTAAGGCACCCTTTGCCCATGTCCACAAATGATTTAATGCAGATGGGTAGTTTGCACCCATCTCAACAACAAGCTCTGGTTCAACATCAGCGACTAATTTATAAGTCTTCTTTTTTCCCTTTTTCTTGGCTTTCTGCAGAAAATACACATGAAAATAGTAAGAAAGAAAATACTAAATAAAAACATTCTAGCTATATAGTGCTATTCTAAATATTTTTACCTTCGGAGCTGACAAAACATTGGAAGTGCTATTGTTCCTCATTGTTATCAAGTTTCTTGGCCATGCAATAAAAGTTCCCATGGCTTGTTCCACGGTCAAAATCTCGTCACCGATGGGATATGGAATCTTAGCATCTCCTTGAATGACTTGAGTGATTGACACTCTTGCATTCTCTTCCCCAAGTCTGACTCCATGGATTGTCTCCTCTCCTTCAACAACAACAACTTCATCAATCTTCGCACAAGCTACAATGTTGCTGAGCGATCCAAGAGCCAATTTACAAACAGAATTATCCGGAGCATTCACTTTAACTTCTTCACATCTGTCTTCCTCAAAAACAATTCTACAACTTTCATCCTTGCCATCCAACCTCTGAGCATCCTCAGGATCCACCCCTAAATCAACAAACAAACTTTCAATCTTTTGAATTTTCAGACCACCTCCCTCCTGTTGAACAGGAAATAAATTCTTTGCAGTTGTAGGTGTAGCAGGATGGTTTACAGCTGCATCAACATCAACCCCGCCGTTAGAGTGACAGCTTGCTTGTTGGGAAGGATGCGTTGGAGTACATTCTTGTTGTACGGGCCTTTTCAAGATCTCTGCCCTCAGCTTTTCCATTTCAGCAGCCCAAAAATCATCTCTCGCTTTAATTATTTTTGGAGTCTCCTCTGCCAAGTACCTCTGAACTCTTTCCTGTATCTTTTCATCCATTGTTCTAGCTTTTTTTTGCCTTGGAAGATCAAAATAAACCGACTGCTTTACATGAACACCTTGTCCACGGACCCGTCCACCATGCTCAGGCTTACCGAGCGCGAGTGTTAAAACATCATCAACACCTTCAGCTATTAGTTTCCCTTCCTTAACCTCCTTTTTCAATTTTTCCTAAAATATTAAGTGTACCATATTATCACAGTCTGAGCTATTTCCATGTAAAAGACTAACATAATTAAGTACCATATACTTTCAATTAATTAAGACAAAAATTAATATATAACTTACAATTTCCGTTGCTTTATCTTCAACAATTTTTCCTAAAAATTTACCATCTTTGTCCTTCCTTGCTAGGACCCAGGTTGACGATCGATCAACTTCCTCTTCATCTGGATGAGATTGATACTGCATTCACATGTATATGATCAGGAAAGTATAATAGTATAAATATGTTAGACAAATTAGTTTGTATTAGAATAATAACTATGTCATTTCACTATTACGCACCCATTCATTCTCAAGGTTAGCATAACCTTTTCGAGACATCCGATGTGGATATACACTCAGCATCCTTCTTTGTATAGCATCATCATGACATTTCTGCATAAGAAGCACGAATGTGGTTATGAAATCAATATTAATTAAATACCAAAAACTAGAAACAACAAGTATGTTTTAATGCTAACTAGAAATAAGTATGTCATAATGCTAACTGGAAACATACCAAAAACTCAGGTGACGTGCGATCAGCAACAAATATATCCCAATGCGATTTTTCTATGAAAGAGAAATCTGCAGGAGGATAGGCCAACACTTCAGGTTGATCTCGATAAGGGAGAATGTAATTTGTGGTCAGTCGACTTTTGAACTCCCTCCATTTCTGACCAGCGGAACGTAAAACCAACTTTTTCGCAGACGGAGGTAAAATGAAACTGTAATATCCGTATTTTTATTTTAATTATTATCTATTTAATATTTGTATTAGTTAGAAATAGATTAGAATTAGTAATAATAGTAATTTTTAATACAATTTGATTTGGAATAGAATTAGTAATTATATTATTAATTAGATTAGGGATAGGATTCTATTAATTGTGGGCGTGTGGGCCTATAAATATATATATATACAAGTTATGTCCTATTCTATGTCTTTTTAATTGGAGCCGCTCTTAGAGGCTAGGGTTTGAGAAGACAAGAAGATCTTAGAAGTTTATTCTTGTGTTATTCGATTGATCAAGGTACGAGAATCGATCTTTTCTTCTTCATAATCATATCATGTTCATCTTCTTATTTGTTTGTGCTGAAATTCGTATGTGATAAAATCAGCATCTCGTATCTGTTGTAAAATCCATAACTTATTCGTTTGTACACGGAATTCATTGATTCTTGATTTTCTGGAAAGCTTGTTTCGATACCTACAACTTCCATGTTTACATATTTTGTGGAATCAGCCTCTAACTATGTGCAAATATCCATTCTTTGTGACCCTTCAGATTTATGACGTGAACAGTTTTTCATACCTTCTAAAATTCGTTATAAATCGATCTTATGTCGGAAAATTACTCATGATATCAATCTGGAAAGCTTATGAAATTCTCTTTCATTATATGGTATACCCATTATATATTTAAATCTTTTAAATTGCCTAAATTGCCTTACAAATATTCTGGTCTGTTTATACTTATCAGCATAGTTGTTTCATGTTCAAAAATTCATATCTTCTTCATTATTCGTCATAAAATTATGATCTTTATAAACTATGAAACCTCTGAGAATTCTCTTTCATTGTCTAGTTATAGTCGAAGTGAGATCAGATTGTCTTTATTGTCTAAATTTGCCTTCTTTGTAATCTGTTCCTGAATAATTTCTGCTGTGATACCTGAACTTCAAAAATTCATAACTAATTCGTTATCAGTGCGTTTTTGATGAATCTTATCATTTTGGAATCCTTGTTAAATCTACTTTATTTCTCCAGTTGACCATTATTTCAAATCCTTAACTTATCTGCTGTTAAAATTCGAATTAGTATAAGTTGTTCACTTTCAATCGTATTTCAACAATCCGATTTAATGGTCCATCAGATGAGGTACGGATTCTATCCCATTTTTATTCAGCGCTACTTATTTTAGAATTGAATATCTCTGATTCACTCAATTCCATATTTTATTTGCTCCGTTAATATTATCTGATCATTTTAACTTCCGAAAATTATTTTAAAATTTGATTTGGAAAATTTTAGATATCTGTTTATGCGATTTTCAAAAATTATTTATGACACCCTTTGTCCTGGAAATTTGAATTACCTGTATCTGGTGATTTTAAATTTGCGAGAATATTTTTATTTGAACCCTTAGAGATATAGGGTATACCGAGTTAACCAGCTGTAGGGGTACTACAGCCATGTCATTGCGGCACCAGTGACATGACACTTCCGTGACAGTGTGATTGGTCACGGCGTATCCTTCTGTTAGCTCTTGGGAGGAGCTTTTGCGCAATTGATATTTGTTTCAGGATACGTGGGTGCACCCAGAGTTTGATTTGTGATTTGATTCGACAGTGACGTTGTATATGCCGTACTCGTTAACTGGTTTGTTGCACACATTAGGTACCCTATGATGTGTGTATTTGTTATTTGTTTTGCTCTCGGTATGAAATATCTTAGCCCTCGTTGTTTCAGCCTGTTTTATTTAAACTTGCTGTTTTATATTAAACTGTCAAATGTTCATCTTGTTTTATGTTTTATAAATTTATTCCAATCCGTACTGGGCATTTGGCTCATGCCGTATTCTTCTTCTGGCAGGTACTTAGGGGGACTTTTGGGGCTGTGTGATGGAGAGCTACCCTTTATTTCGTTTTTAGGATTTCAGACTTCTATCATTATTTAGACTTAATTTCTTATTAGAGATTTCAGCATTTATATTTTTGGTTTAGATATTTTGAAGATTTAATATTATTTTTTTTTTGAGATTTTAGACTGTTTAATTATTGTTAGAAATATATTAGTGCTCTGTTTGCAGGTTTTGGATTTTAAGTAATATTTCCCTTCTATTTTAAGAAGGGGGTGTTACAGAGATGGCATCAGAGCTTAGGTTCTTTCTTGTAGAAAACCTACTTAGGTTGACCTGTGAGTTTGGGTAGATGATAGGATGGGTGTTCCATTTAATTTCGTTTCATTATGCTCTTTATCGTTTCATTTTGCTTTGCAAGAATTGAAGGAGCAGTTGCAGGAGTTGTTGAATAGGGGATTTATCAGACCAAGTGTGTCTCCATGGGGCGCTCCTGTGTTGTTTGTGAAGAAGAAGGATGGTTCTATGAGATTGTGCATTGACTATAGGGAGTTGAATAAGGTGACTGTTAGAAACAGGTATCCTTTGCCACGCATTGATGACTTGTTTGATCAGTTACAAGGGGCGAAGTACTTTTCGAAGATAGATTTGAGATCTGGTTACCATCAGTTACGAGTTAGGGAGGAAGACGTTTCGAAGACTGCATTTCGCACTCGTTATGGTCATTATGAGTTTCTCGTGATGTCCTTTGGGTTGACGAATGCACCAGCGGTATTTATGGATTTGATGAATCGGGTCTTTCATGATTATCTGGATAAATTCGTGGTGGTCTTCATCGATGATATCTTGATATACTCTAGGAGCAGAGAGGAGCATGAGGAGCATTTACGTACTGTACTTGAAATTTTGAGGAAGAGGAAGTTGTTTGCGAAATTTTCCAAGTGTGAATTCTGGTTGGAGGAAGTGGCATTCTTGGGGCATGTTGTATCTGGTAGGGGCATTGAGTTGGATCCTGCGAAAGTCGAGGCTATTACTAATTGGCCCAGACCTAGCAATGTGACGGAGGTGAGGAGTTTCTTGGGTTTGGCAGGCTACTATAGGCGTTTTGTGGAAGGTTTCTCTTCCATAGCTTTACCATTGACTCAGCTAATGAGGAAGGGAATTAAGTTCGAGTGGAATGATGATCGTGAGAAGAGCTTTCAAGAGTTAAAGAAGAGGTTGGTGTCAGCTCCAATACTTGTGTTGCCATCAGGGAGTGGAGGTTTTCAGGTGTATAGTGATGCTTCTAAGAGAGGATTGTGGTGTGTTCTTATGCAACATGGGAAAGTGATTTCTTACGCTTCTAGGCAGCTTAAACCATATGAGGTGAATTATCCTACCCATGACTTGGAGTTAGCAGCAGTGGTCTTTGCTTTGAAGATCTGGAGACACTATCTTTATGGAGAGACTTGTGACATCTTTACTGATCACAAGAGTCTCAAATACATCTTTACTCAGAAGGAGCTTAACATGAGGCAGCGGAGGTGGCTTGAACTTCTTAAGGATTATGATGCAAATATTCAGTACCATCCGGGGAAGGCGAATGTAGTGGCAGACGCTCTTAGTAGGAAGAACTTGGGGAGTGTTGCATCTCTCATTACTCAGCCGCACCTTATTTCAGATTTGGAGCGCTTGGGTGTTGAGTTGTATTTTAGAGGATCAAGTGGTAGTATTGCAAATTTGAAAGTGGAATCGAATCTTGTTTCAAGGGTTAAGGAAGCTCAGAAGAGTGATACAGGTTTGGAAGCTATTAGATCCGAGGTGGCAGGTGGAAAACAAACACAATTTCATTTCGATGATGAGGGTGTGATGTGGTTGGGTAGTAAATTGTGCGTGCCCGCAGACCCGACGATTCGTGAGGAAATTTTGAAGGAGGCTCATAGTTCTTCATTTTTTATTCATCCAGGTTCCACCAAGATGTATAGGGATTTGAAGAAGCACTTTTGGTGGAGTGGAATGAAGGGAGATATAGCAGAATTTGTGGGAAAATGTCTTACATGTCAACAAGTGAAGATAGACCATCAGAGGCCTAGTGGATTGTTGCAACAGCTAGATATACCAGTTTGGAAGTGGGAAAACATTACTATGGATTTTGTAACTCATTTGCCGAGGACTTTCAAGAAGAATGATGTTATATGGGTGGTGGTTGATAGACTCACTAAGTCCGCTCACTTCTTGCCTATTAAAGAGACTACTCCTATTCATGAGTTGGCAGAGATTTTGCAGCGAGATATTGTTAGACTTCATGGTGTGCCGGTGTCGATAGTTTCTGACAGGGATACGAGATTTACATCGCGTTTTTGGAAGGGATTCCAGCAAGCTTGGGGTACGAGGCTTAATTTCAGTACAGCTTATCATCCGCAGACCGATGGACAGTCAGAGAGGACGATTCAGACATTGGAGGATATGTTGAGGGCTTGCGCGTTAGAGTGGACAGGTGATTGGGATAAATATTTGTATCTTGTTGAGTTTGCGTACAATAATAGTTGGCCCGCGAGTATTGGTATGCCACCATTTGAGGCTTTGTATGGTAGGAGGTGTAGGGCACCATCTTGTTGGGATGAGGTTGGTGAGAGAGTCATCGAAGGGCCGGAGTTAGTTAGAATTACTAATGAGAAGGTAGAGAAAGTTAAAGAAAGTCTGAAGGAAGCTCGATCTCGTCAAAAGAGTTACGCGGACCAACATAGGAAGTTTGGGGGATTTGAGCCAGGTGATCATGTGTTCTTAAAGGTGTCGCCTTGTAAGGGTGTGAAGCGTTTTGGTATGAAGGGAAAGCTTAGTCCGAGATATGTTGGCCCTTTTGACGTTATGGAGAAAGTAGGGGAAGTATCTTATAGAGTTGCGTTGCCACCACAACTATCTCATGTGCATAATGTGTTTCATGTGTCGGTTTTGAGGGGCTACAAATATCATCCATTACATGTAGTTCAGTATCCATTACATAAGATTAAAGAGGATCTTTCTTGTGAGGAGGAAGCTGAGGCTATCTTAGCTCGAGAGGAGCGAGTTTTGAGGAAGAACACCATTCCGTTTGTGAAAGTTTTGTGGAAAAATCATTCGGAAAGAGAGGCTACTTGGGAATTAGAAGAATCTATTCGTGAGAAATATCCGCATTTGTTCGATTCAGGTACGAGTTTTAGTTTCGTTCGATTCCGGGGACGGAATCCTTTTTAAGGGGGTATATATGTAATATCCGTATTTTTATTTTAATTATTATCTATTTAATATTTGTATTAGTTAGAAATAGATTAGAATTAGTAATAATAGTAATTTTTAATACAATTTGATTTGGAATAGAATTAGTAATTATATTATTAATTAGATTAGGGATAGGATTCTATTAATTGTGGGCGTGTGGGCCTATAAATATATATATATACAAGTTATGTCCTATTCTATGTCTTTTTAATTGGAGCCGCTCTTAGAGGCTAGGGTTTGAGAAGACAAGAAGATCTTAGAAGTTTATTCTTGTGTTATTCGATTGATCAAGGTACGAGAATCGATCTTTTCTTCTTCATAATCATATCATGTTCATCTTCTTATTTGTTTGTGCTGAAATTCGTATGTGATAAAATCAGCATCTCGTATCTGTTGTAAAATCCATAACTTATTCGTTTGTACACGGAATTCATTGATTCTTGATTTTCTGGAAAGCTTGTTTCGATACCTACAACTTCCATGTTTACATATTTTGTGGAATCAGCCTCTAACTATGTGCAAATATCCATTCTTTGTGACCCTTCAGATTTATGACGTGAACAGTTTTTCATACCTTCTAAAATTCGTTATAAATCGATCTTATGTCGGAAAATTACTCATGATATCAATCTGGAAAGCTTATGAAATTCTCTTTCATTATATGGTATACCCATTATATATTTAAATCTTTTAAATTGCCTAAATTGCCTTACAAATATTCTGGTCTGTTTATACTTATCAGCATAGTTGTTTCATATTCAAAAATTCATATCTTCTTCATTATTCGTCATAAAATTATGATCTTTATAAATTATGAAACCTCTGAGAATTCTCTTTCATTGTCTAGTTATAGTCGAAGTGAGATCAGATTGTCTTTATTGTCTAAATTTGCCTTCTTTGTAATCTGTTCCTGAATAATTTCTGCTGTGATACCTGAACTTCAAAAATTCATAACTAATTCGTTATCAGTGCGTTTTTGATGAATCTTATCATTTTGGAATCCTTGTTAAATCTAATTTATTTCTCCAGTTGACCATTATTTCAAATCCTTAACTTATCTGCTGTTAAAATTCGAATTAGTATAAGTTGTTCACTTTCAATCGTATTTCAACAATCCGATTTAATGGTCCATCAGATGAGGTACGGATTCTATCCCATTTTTATTCAGCGCTACTTATTTTAGAATTGAATATCTCTGATTCACTCAATTCCATATTTTATTTGCTCCGTTAATATTATCTGATCATTTTAACTTCCGAAAATTATTTTAAAATTTGATTTGGAAAATTTTAGATATCTATTTATGCGATTTTCAAAAATTATTTATGACACCCTTTGTCCTGGAAATTTGAATTACCTGTATCTGGTGATTTTAAATTTGCGAGAATATTTTTATTTGAACCCTTAGAGATATAGGGTATACCGAGTTAACCAGCTATAGGGGTACTACAGCCATGTCATTGCGGCACCAGTGACATGACACTTCCGTGACAGTGTGATTGGTCACGGCGTATCCTTCTGTTAGCTCTTGGGAGGAGCTTTTGCGCAATTGATATTTGTTTCAGGATACGTGGGTGCACCCAGAGTTTGATTTTTGATTTGATTCGACAGTGACGTTGTATATGCCGTACTCGTTAACTGGTTTGTTGCACACATTAGGTACCCTATGATGTGTGTATTTGTTATTTGTTTTGCTCTCGGTATGAAATATCTTAGCCCTCGTTGTTTCAGCCTGTTTTATTTAAACTTGCTGTTTTATATTAAACTGTCAAATGTTCATCTTGTTTTATGTTTTATAAATTTATTCCAATCCGTACTGGGCATTTGGCTCATGCCGTATTCTTCTTCTGGCAGGTACTTAGGGGGACTTTTGGGGCTGTGTGATGGAGAGCTACCCTTTATTTCGTTTTTAGGATTTCAGACTTCTATCATTATTTAGACTTAATTTCTTATTAGAGATTTCAGCATTTATATTTTTGGTTTAGATATTTTGAAGATTTAATATTATTTTTTTTTGAGATTTTAGACTGTTTAATTATTGTTAGAAATATATTAGTGCTCTGTTTGCAGGTTTTGGATTTTAAGTAATATTTCCCTTCTATTTTAAGAAGGGGGTGTTACAGAAACCCAGCTACATACATAAGAAATTAAAAAGATATCAGATACATAAGTAATGAACATATAATGAAAGATACATAATTATTTGAGTTTGTTTTACCAGAACACACTCCCAAAGCTTGTTCTTTGTCTCATCGGGAACACATTTCCAACTATCATGCCAGATTGGTGCTTTGGTTCTTGCCAAAACCCCAATATAGGATTGCATTTCTGCCGCTTCAGGACCATACGGCTCTCCCTTTCCATTAAAAGACACATTAAGTTTATTCCCCTGGATCTTTCGTCTCACAATTCTATGCATCGTTACACAACCTCGCTTGAGTAGTTTTAGTCCTTCATTGTTGTTCGGGGTGGTAACAGGTTTCACTTTTTTCTTCTTATTTTTGGAAATTTTTTTCTGTAAGATTTCAGATATAGGCTTCTTCTTCACAGACTTTGGGGAAGAAGTGGATGGGGTGGGGGTCATAGCAGGGGTCTGGTTGTTTAAGGACCTGGTCTTTCGTAAAGCCCTGATCACATTCATGGTAGTTGGGTGGGATGAAGACCTGGACCTTTTAAGCTCTTTCTTCTTTGGCCCTGTTCTCGGTGACTTTCTTGTGTTCAATTCTGTCTTCTTTGACTCACTTTTCTTTTTCGGAGTGGCCATTATCTATACACCAAACAAAAACTAAAGTTTAAAACACATGTATCAAATGTATATGGAAGAAAAACCAAATTTCAGAGTCACATAATATAGAACATGTAAAATGAGCTGTCATATATCTAAAAGGACTTCGCATATATGCACGAAACATATATACTCAAACAGAGGCAATGTGTTTATGTGTTCCGTGAATCAAACAGAGGCAATGTGGATCAAAATCCACAAAATCTTAAGTGAAACATTAAAATCAAGCATAGTGAAACACTAAAATCAGGGATGCTGAGTGTATATGCAGAGTGTATTTAGAGGAACACTAAAATCTAGAGTGAAACATAGAACACATGAAATCAGGGACTCACAAGCATAGTGAAAATACAAAATCAACACCCACAAGCATAGTGAAAACCACAAAATCAACAAAATTGAACACCCCACAAGCATAGAACACCCCACAAGCATAGTGAAAACCCAAAAAATCAACAAAATCAACACCCACAAGCAGCATCATATATTCAAAACCCCACAAGCATAGTGAAAACCCACAAAATCAACACCCACAAGCAGCATCATATATTCAAAATCCACAAAATGCATTTCTCAAAATCGAAACCCACAACCCCTAAATACATGAAATCGGGGACTCAAAATCGAAACGGTTGAGTAATCGCCCTTGTCGCGTGTGATGCTAGGTTGAGTAATCGCCGTTGTCGCCTGTGATCGCCGTTGTCGCCTGTGATCGCCGTTGTCGCGTGTGATAAAATGAAAATGAAAAATGAAATTGTGAATGTAAACTGGTAAAGTAAACACCGCGAAGCCAAGGTGGGAGACAATTTTTGATTGGGGGGAAATGAAAAATCAAATGAACGGTGCTGATTTGAGATAGTACCTCAATCTAACGGTATGTAATGTCTTTTAATATATTTTAATTTTTAAAAATTAAATTATCTTGTCTGAAAAACTGTTGTTAGACATACTTTGTTACAATTGTTTAGTTAATAATTTCGATTAGAAGATTTTTATTCGGTTCAGTGTTTCGTTAAAAAGATGACTTTATTTTAAACATCTTATATTTTCCGATAAAATCTGTACATGACTACACTAAGTCGATATTAACATCCGTACGGTTGGATCGTTGACAAATCCATTTTATAAATTAATTAAGTCAACTGGGTAGTAGTACCCGTGTCAGGGACTACAGCTTTTACCGGATTTCTATTAAAAAGACGAACAAGAAGAGTTGATTATTTTCCGATAAAATTTGTACATGACTACAATAAGTCGATATTAACATCCGTACGGTTGGATCGTTGACAAATCCATTTCAGAAATTAATTAAGTCAACTGGGTAGTAGTACCCGTGTCAGGGACTACAGCTTTTACCGGATTTCTGTTAAAAAGACGAACAAGAAGAGTTGATTATTTTCCGATAAAATCTGTACATGACTACACTAAGTCGATATTAACATCCGTACGGTTGGATCGTTGACAAATCCATTTTATAAATTAATTAAGTCAACTGGGTAGTAGTACCCGTGTCAGGGACTACAGCTTTTACCGGATTTCTGTTAAAAAGACGAACAAGAAGAGTTGATTATTTTCCGATAAAATCTGTACATGACTACACTAAGTCGATATTAACATCCGTACGGTTGGATCGTTGACAAATCCATTTTATAAATTAATTAAGTCAACTGGGTAGTAGTACCCGTGTCAGGGACTACAGCTTTTACCGGATTTCTGTTAAAAAGACGAACAAGAAGAGTTGATTATTTTCCGATAAAATCTGTACATGACTACACTAAGTCGATATTAACATCCGTACGGTTGGATCGTTGACAAATCCATTTCAGAAATTAATTAAGTCAACTGGGTAGTAGTACCCGTGTCAGGGACTACAGCTTTTACCGGATTTCTGTTAAAAAGACGAACAAGAAGAGTTGATTATTTTCCGATAAAATTTGTACATGACTACAATAAGTCGATATTAACATCCGTACGGTTGGATCGTTGACAAATCCATTTCAGAAATTAATTAAGTCAACTGGGTAGTAGTACCCGTGTCAGGGACTACAGCTTTTACCGGATTTCTGTTAAAAAGACGAACAAGAAGAGTTGATTATTTTCCGATAAAATTTGTACATGACTACAATAAGTCGATATTAACATCCGTACGGTTGGATCGTTGACAAATCCATTTCAGAAATTAATTAAGTCAACTGGGTAGTAGTACCCGTGTCAGGGACTACAGCTTTTACCGGATTTCTGTTAAAAAGACGAACAAGAAGAGTTGATTATTTTCCGATAAAATTTGTACATGACTACAATAAGTCGATATTAACATCGATAAAATTTGTAAATGACTATCCATAAGTCGATTTTTATTTGGATTTAATTGATTTTGACATTCTTGGACATAATTTAAGGATTATTTAAAATTTTAACAACCCAATCATTGAGCTTTGTTATGTCTGAATGAGAACATAATAATTGAAGTCAAAATTAGGTCATTCATTACTCCTCATCTTATCCCCTCCTGTACTCTCCATCGTGATTCGTGGCGGCTCCATCGCACCTCGACCTCCTCGAACCTCCATCGACCTCGACCTCAAGCTCGACCTCGACCTCAAGCTGCTTCGCACCTCCTCCATCGCACCTCGACCTCAAGCTCAACCTCCCCCATCGAACCTCGACCTCCATCGCAGAGACCTCCATTTTAGGTAAATCCGTAACCTAAATTATCTTTTTAGTGTTTTAGGGTTCCTCCATTGTTTCAGTGGTTTAAGCTCTAACACAAGCTCACCTCTGCAATTAATTGTTTGAAGTGATAAGCTTAATAGTTAATTGTTTAATTAGTTAGTCATAATCTTAATTAGTTAATTGTTTAATTAGTTAGTCATAATCTTAATTAGTTAATTGTTTAATTAGTTAGTCATAATCTTAATTAGTCACCTCTGCAATTAATTGTTTGAAGTGATGCACATTGGGAATTTGGGTTTGTGATAAGCTTAATTAGTTACTAATTGCTAATAGATTATGTAGTTGTTGCTGATTGTTTTGGTTTGGTAGTTAGTCATAAGCTTAATAGTTTTGGTTATTTGGGAATTTGGGTTTGTAATTGTTTTGGTAGTTAGTCATAAGCTTAATAGTATATGCTCTGTTTTTGACCATCATGTCACTTTCTTTTTGCAGCTTGTTTTATATCAAAATATGGATAGGTCATGGTTAAAAGCTGATAGAAGAACAAGAGAGTTTGAGAATGGAGTGGACGATTTACTTATGTTTGCCTTTGAGAATGGATATAACGAAGACAAAATAAGTTGTCCATGCTTAAAGTGCGCACATAGCAAATCTTGGAAAGCTCGGATTGTTAAAAACCATCTGTTTCAAAATGGTATTGATGAAACGTATACTCGCTGGATATGGCACGGGGAGCCAAATATTGTAGAAAGTCCTGTATTGGATGAAAGTGACAACTCGGTATCTTCTAATTACCAATTCTGCATAAGAATGGGTGAAGCTGACGATGATGATGTTCTTTCTTCAGATTCTTCAGATTTCATCAACCATGTGAAAGGTGAGCATGAACCTCTTTATCCTGGTTGTGAGAATTACACTAAGATGAAAGCTTTGGTTAAGTTATTCAACTTGAAAGTGAAGCATGGTATGTCTGATTCATGTTTTTCTGATGTTCTATTATTGATTGGGTCTTTGCTACCAGAAGGCAACAATGTCCCTTCTTCTTTCAATGAAGCGAAGAAAACCTTATGTGCATTAGGAATGGGTTATGATAAGATACACGCATGCCCGAATAATTGTCTACTATATCGTGGGCCACAAGATGAAGATGAGACTACTTGTCGCATATGTAAGGCCTCTAGATGGAAACTGAATAAGAAAGGAGAAGAACAAGAAGGAGTCCCTGCTAAGGTCTTATGGTATTTCCCCTTGATACCAAGAATAAGAAATTTGTTCAATACACCAGCGATTGCGAAGGACATGACTTGGCATGAGACCGAACGACAACAAGATGGTAAAATGAGGCATCCAGCAGACTCGCAAACATGGAAGGATGTCGATCAAAAGTGGCCTGATTTTGCATCGGAGAGTAGAAACCTCCGGTTAGCTTTATCCGCCGACGGTTTCAATCCTTTTCGTGGAAACCGTACTGATCACTCAAGTTGGCCAGTTTTGCTATCGGTTTACAACCTTCCACCTTGGATCTGTATGAAAAGAAGGTACATTATGCTTTGCTTGTTAATATCAGGACCGACCGAGCCTGGAAATGATATAGATGTGTTCCTTCAACCACTTATTGAAGATCTGCAGGAGTTGTGGCGCGGGAAACAAGTGTACGACGCATATAGACAAGAGTCTTTCGTACTTAGGGGCATATTATTATGGACAATAAGTGACTATCCGGCCTTGGGGAACTTGTCGGGACATGTAGTTAAAGGATATAATGCTTGTATTGTTTGTGTTGATAAAACAGAGGCTACTAGGCTGGTTCACTATCGGAAGACGGTAGTTATGAGGCATAGGAGGTGGTTGCCTCGTCATCATCCGTATAGAAAGCAAAAGGCAGCTTTTGATAATAGCGTTGAGACAGGTGCTGGTCCTATTCCATTAACTGGTGAGAAGGTTTTTGAAAGAGTACAACATCTAAGGGACCATGTCTTTGGTAAGACACAACGCCAACATAAACGGAAGAAAGGTGATGCTAGACCAGTTTGGAAGAAGTTATCTATCTTCTTTCAACTTGAGTATTGGAAATTTTTGCCAGTTAGGCATGTTCTCGATGTGATGCACATCGAGAAAAATATATGTGAGGCTTTACTTGGAACTTTGCTAAATATTCCCGGAAAGACAAAAGATAGGGAGTCAGTCCGTCTCGATATGGCAGAAATGGGAATAAGAATGGAGCTAAGGCCAAAAACTCCCGGAAAGAAAGAGAAGGTACCTTTGGCTGCATGGAACTTATCAAATGCTAAAAAGAAGGTAGTTTGCTCATCATTTCTTCAAATGAAGTTACCGGATGGATTTTGTTCAAATATCAAGAATCTTGTAAATATGGAAAAACTTCGGCTTGTTGGAATGAAATCTCATGATTGCCACACAATATTGCATCATTTGCTTCCAATTGCGATTCGGTCGGTACTGCACAAAAAAGTCAGGTGCACAATAATAAGGTTTTGCCTTTTCTTCAAGGCAATTTGCAGCAAAGTCATCGATGTAGATAAATTGGAAAATATGCAATCTCAGTTGGTGGAAACATTATGCCAGCTGGAAAAACACTTTCCCCCTTCGTTCTTGGATGTCATGATCCATCTCTCAATTCATCTTGTGAGAGAGGTTAAGCTTTGCGGGCCAATCTTTCTACGTTGGATGTATCCTTTTGAGAGATATATGAAGGCGTTTAAAGTATATGTTCGAAATGCTGCTCATCCCGAAGGTTGTATTGCCGAGGCATATGTTGCCGAAGAGGCCGTTGAACGTTTGGTCAATTTTGAAGAAGCTACCATAGGTTTGCCAAAAAATGATAGGCATGAGCAAAATGCAATAAGCAAACCTTTATCTGGTGCGACAATGATCAAGCCAAGCAAAGAGGAATTGCATCTAGCACACTTATGTGTTCTGCAAAATAGCAATCACATGAGGCAATATTTTGAGTAAGTTACTAACATATGTGTGTGTGTGTGTGCATTTTGTTATTTTCTCATTATCTGCAATTCTGTAAATATATTGAAGCAATTGATTTTACTTGTAGTGAACATATGGCATCTTTAATGCTAAGATACCAGCAGCATGAAAATGACGAGGTGTGGCTAAAAACCAAGCAGAATGAACAATTCCCCGAATGGTTCAGGAAAAAGGTAAGTTTTATTTATGTGTTTATTACCTTGTTACGTAGTCCTGATTAAAAACAATACAGACAAGTAATATAAGAAGTCGAAGACATCCAATAAAAAATAAAAACACAGACCTAAAAAAATTGTTTAATTTTTTTTTTATTGTACAGATTGAGACGGAATTGCTCCATGACCATAATAGCATAGGTGATGATATAAGGTGGATGGCAGAAGGGCCTAACAAGAATGTTCCTACGTTTAGTGGTTATAAAATCAGCGGGGTTATTTATAGCACCAAGGAGCGTGATAATAATAGACAAGTACAGTGTAGTGGTGTTTGTGTTGTTGCAGATACATTAATGCTTTCCGAAAAATTTAAATCTGTTGAACATACTTCACATACCTATTATGGAGTTATAACAAGTATATGGGAGCTAGACTATAATAATTTTAGAGTCCCTATATTTCGTTGCAATTGGGTAGATATGAACAAAGGGGTTAAGGTTGATGAGTTGGGATATACATTGGTTAATTTAAATAAATTAGGATTTTCAAATGATCCTTTTGTTCTAGGGAAACATGTTAAGCAAGTTTGCTACATTGATGATACTCTTGAAAAATTTTGGTCTGTGGTGTTGAAAGTCCCGGAAAAGAACTTTTATGACCACTGTGATGATGAAAATGAAGGCTCTGTAGAAATAGAACTTGAGAATGAGCTGCAGTTGCCCGTGTTCCCGAATGTTGATGAACTGGACGATGAAAATACTAGCTATATGCGAGAGGAAGAAGAATGGATTCAACTTCCATAGTGGTAATATATATAATTATTTATAGATACTTGAGTCCATGTACCGCTCACTTTATTCTTTTTGTAGGTGAAGCTCCCATTATCCATGTGTACTGCTCGTGAACCCCTTGATGAGATTACTTTTGCCGTGATAAAATCATCATCTAGTTGACTGAGTTTTCAATTTGTGAATGCTGCTGGTTGATGCTCTTCTTATAATAGATGATGATTTTATCATAGCAAAAATAATCATTCGGCGGACATACAAGTATGGCTAGCTTCTACTGCAGAAACAGGGCTTGGAGATATGTTATCTACTGCAGAGGATAAATTATAAAATTTTCCACATCAAACTTGTGCAAATTAATGTTGATCACTTGTTTTTGTGTTTATGCAGAATTACCAGCATACGGCGGTTGTCAAGGCGTGCAAAATTATGGCTAAGCAGCATGCATGTTACCAAAGGCAGTAAACAAGGATTGTGTTTCCATTTTCATTGTAATATTCACTACTAAACAACTCTGTCTTGTATATATGGAACAATGTAATTTGAAATCTCTGTCTTGTTTAATTGAAAGTGTATGGTTTGCCAATTTTGAGGAATGGCTTACAATTTTGATTGAGGATCTCTAGTTTGTTGTTGGTTGGACCTTTGGCTGATTTATGGTATTATATCTGTTGGTTTGGGTTTATTCAGATTGGACATCTTATTGTTGGTTTGTGTACAGCAGGGTTGGGATATGTAATATGTGCAAGTCAATTTTTTTTTCCATCTTTGCTGTATAGACAACGGTTTCTTTTGCTAATCAGTAAACTGTTGTATGAACCTCTATTATCCCATAATGTTAATAACCATTGTCTATGAACTTTGCTTTCTACAATGGTATTTTAAATCCATTGTTTGATAGAGTCTAAGATATCAGTTTTAGTAAACCATTGTCTAAATTAGACAACGGACTTGTCAAAAACTGTTGTCTTAAGATGGAATGAATTTTTGTACATACAACATGCATGCAACATTATGTAAAAGGGTTACAAACAACAGCTCGTAAAATAACAGTTGTCTTAAGATAGAATGAGTTTTTGGACATACAACATTGGTTCACGCTTGTTTAAAATAGTCATAAACAACAGTCCATGAAATCACAGTTGTCTAAATAAGTCAAATCGAAACGCTTAGACAATAGTGTGCAAAAACCTCTATAAACGTTGTTGGATGGAAAGTAAGACAACTGTTTTTTCATAGCGAAGAAAACCCCGTGGTTTGATTTTTTGGGACAACGGGTATATTTTGAACCGTTGTCTCATGACAGTTATGTGAATGAGATTTTGGTGTAGTGCTAATACTACAAGGGTTAAAATGTATGACTTCATACTTTTGAGGCTGAATACTTTAGGGGTCAAAAGGTCATTAAGCCTAGGAGTTTTTTGCTTTTGAAATACTTTTAGGTTTTCTATTCCAACATTGTTGTAATTGGTGGTGTTATTTAAACTTTCATATAGCTTTTGCAGTTTCATATTTCTACCTGTTTACATAATTTTCATCTTAAATTTCATGTAATCTCTTGATTCAGTATATCTACTACTCTGCTTTCATTTAATAACTCTCAAACCCAATTTTCTTTTTCACTATGAGGCGAATATTTTCTTTGCAGAAGGTGATAAAGTCTGGACTTCATGTACAATGATTCTGGTTGAGGTTTTCGTCGATGGCGGTTGTGACAAACAAGACGTTTTCTGCAACTTCTCTTCACATCATCAAACTCCCAAGAGAATGGAATCTGCAGCAGTTGATAAAGTAAAACTCGGTTATTAGTGATTATGTCGAGTGTGGTGTTCATTGCTAGGCTAATAGGGAACACAGTTAGAACCGAACACTAACAGAAAATAAATGAGCGAATGAAGAAAGTAAGACCTGATAAGAGTATAGAAGGGATGCATATTTAGGCATTTTTGATTAGTTTTACTGGTTTTTGTAGTTAAAAGTTGCGAGCAGCCTTGTTCTTTGGAAGATCCATCTCGTGTTAGTATTTTCATAATTATAGGCATTACATCTATTCCAGAGAAAAGTTTAAGATTATAGCAAGATAACGTGCAACCTATATATCCTCTCTAGCATTCATCCACATGTTATTATAATTAGTAGAGAACTAATTGAAACAATCCACGTGTTTTGAACAAAATAGAATGAAAGATATCATAAAAGAACTGACACCGGAGCAGAGATATGGCTTGATTCATACTCAGAAAGCCTCACCTGCTGCATTGCTGGCAGTACCTTTGCTCTCTGCCTTTACTTATCAGAACAGGGATCTTTGAGTGACCCTCGCAAACCCTGTGGCGCCTATGGTACTCCCTGCACTTATTGAGGTCTTCCAAACACCCATCCACTAAACACATTGCCTTTTTTGCGTAACTGAAAGCACATACCTTCTTCGATTCTAAAGGTAATGGCAGTGATGGTAACCCCTTTGGCCCCTGCAATCTGTCCATTGCTCCATCTCGCACATCTCCTAATGTACTTGGTCTTTGATCATAGCAAATCATCACCATTCTTTGACAATCACGCATACGCTACCATTAATTACACACTTTAATTGATTTTCTTTGTTTTGTTTTTTTTTGTCTTGTTAACTCAACAAGTTATAAATCAGAATAATCCTAATATTCCAATGCTTCCTGGTGAGACTTATCAACCAATCCCGTTTGCAGAAGGAGTTATCCACAATGTTCCTGTGCCCGATTATCAACCTGGCACTGCAAACAGGAACAATCAATCATCAGCGACTATTCCATTGATGGACGAAGGTGAGCTCGAATCACTTGTATCGCTTTTTGCTTCATTACCAGGGGAAGATTTCAACGACTACATGTAGAGAAGCTCGATGAAGTGAATTTGACAAACAAGAAAGTAAAACAAGGGAACCAACTACACAAAACAATGTTTGTTTAGGTTCTCTTAAGTAGTGCAGTATCTTTTTCCTACATTAGGAGTTTTTTGCTTTTGAAATACTTTTAGGTTTTCTATTCCAACATTGTTGTAATTTGTGGTGTTATTTAAACTTTCATTTAGCTTTTGCAGTTTCATATTTCTACCTGTTTAGATAATTTTCATCTTAAATTGCATGTAATCTCTTGATTCAGTATATCTACTACTCTGCTTTAATTTAATAACTCTATCATGTTTCAAGTTGAAAACTTTTGTCAAGGCAACAATTTAAATGTGAACGATCTAATCTTTTAAAACCTAATGGATGAGATCATGGTTCTCTAGGTTTGCTCACTGAAGTAGATTTCCCTATATATTGCCTACAAATTCGATAATGTTATATAAATTTAAGAACTTTTTCTACTGATACAACATGACAGAGTTCACAATGTTAAAGACAATTTAAAAATCTCAAATTTTCGGTAATTGAGCGTAATGCTACAAAAAGTGAAGAATTAGAGAGTCTAAAAGTGAGGTTTAACCGTACCATCACCGATTTTTGCACAAAATTCTACGACCTCCAAATTTTAAAGATGGATCCGCCATAGCGCATGAACGCATATGTATACACGTTTCAGGCCTTCTGGGCCTGATGTATTGATAGTGGCTCTATGGCTGTACACTACTGACACTAAGTTGGTGCCTGGTGGGAGATCAGAATTGGAAAATTGGATGCCTTTGGAAACGTGTATTTGTTTGGGCATGTTTTGGCTAGAGATTGCTATAAATTCCATGATCTCTCTAATCCACAGTACACAGATCAAAATTTTCCGAAAAGTAGTGTGAGACATGGAGTCATGGAAATATTATGTGCAGTCAATAGCATGGTGGAACATGAATACATTCATCCCAGAAATTAACAGTGCTGCACATAATTCAAAATAAAGCAAGCACATCAATTACATTGGCAGAGACATCATTACATAGAATCCTTAACATCACTGTTAATCCAACAACAAAAGAACAAGAAACTTATACTGAGGATGTAAAAGCTAGCTTAAGAATTCCCTGAAGAATTAGTCTCAGGTCCACTTCCTCTGGTGGGCGGTCGCCTCGGAGGCGGTCGGAAACGTATTGTCATGTCTTCCTGTATAAATTCGAGGACAGATAAATACAACAAAATTACAGTGATCGAACTAGAATCTTAAAATATTTGTGACAAAATACATAAGTGTAAGGAAACAATTAAAATTTCAAGATAGTCGAGATTAAAAAAATAATTCAATTTATTTACGAGGTTAGTCGAGTTTTAGCCTCCCCTGGTTCCATCCCGGGATTGAGGAGGTTAGCACACATTAACCGACTCCGGTAACCATATTTTTGTTTTGTTTGGGAGAAGGTCAATTTGTGACAATTAAACCTCATATGCTATTGTGGATATGAATGCAAAGTGTGAGTTGATGGATGAAGTGAGTAAAGTGACAGAGAGGATGAAGGTGATGGATGTTGTTTCTTGGACTGCAATGGTTACTGGGTATTTTCAGGTTGGGAGGTTTGAAGATGCTTTGAGCTTGTTTGAGATGATAAAAGTGGAGAAGAGGTTTGGTATTGACGGGAAGTGGAATATGAAGATTGGAGAGGATGGATTTTGGTTGCGTTTAGGCCATTTTTGCTCTGATTTTAGTTAATTTCATGGTTACTTTTGTGATATTAGTATTGGCCCTGCAGGCACACTTATTTTTCGTCATTTGCAACCACTTGCAACTTATTTTGCAACTAAATGTTATTTTCAACATATTTTTTCAAATTTGCATTTGTGGTTGCATATATGGTTGCTAGCAGTGGTAGGTATGGTTGCAAATATAACCTTCATCTTTAAGTTAACCTTTGGATAAGAGATACTTCAGTTTATGCCAAGTATCTCAACACTGATCACAATAACAAGTTATGCTATGTAAAAGATTCCTTAGAAGAGGGTCACGTTTTAGATTCTGATACAGTAATCTCCCATGAACAAAAGTGTCAAATAGGTAAAACCATAATTAGTAGTTGATTGTTCCAAGTATTAAAATAATAAAATGATATGCAATGTGGAAACTAATAAGTAAGCACACAAAGAGGGATTAGTTAAAGTACCTATGATAATGATCATCATCAAAATCATAACCAATGGCCTCGTCAGAGCAATTAGTTAGCATCTTTAAGTTATGCTTTTCTCATCAATGCTATTTTTATGTCTGATCATACATACCCCAAGTATCTCAACACTGATCACACTAACATTTGAGTAATTGTTTAGAGGTTCACCAATTCCATAATTGGGTTTTAGAAACTTGAGTAAGACTGTAACATTTGCGGTTACATCTAAAGTTACATATTTTATGTATTAGATAAATTTTTAATTTTTAAAGTTGCATATGTGGTTGAAATCTAGGTTTAAATTATTTCTATAAGGTTAATTTATAGTTATGGTAAGATTACATTTAGAGTTACATAATGGTTATATTAGATATTAATAATCTTGTAATTTTTATAGTTGCATATGTTGTTGAATTCTAGGTTTCAAACATGTATATAAGGTTGCATTAAACATGTTATATTTAGGATTGCATAAGTAGTTTCATAAAAAGTTACAAACAATATTGTATGTTGCTTTTTATAACAACATAATATTAAATGTGTTGCATTTGAGGTTTCTTTGAGTTGCAAATGTAATAGAGGTATCTAGTTGAGATTTCTTTGAGTTGTATTTGCAGTTGAATAATGGGTTTACAGTTTCGTATTTATATGAGTTGCACCAGTAGTTGAATTTTGGATTTCTTTGAGTTACAAATGTAGTTACAGTTAAGGTTTCTAGTTGAATTTGAGATTTATTTGAGTTGTATATGCAGTTGCTCATAGTTGCTCATAGGATCTCTCAATGATATTGTCGCAACCGTAAACTAGTGAACTAGTTTGAAATAAGTTTTAGAAAATGCACAACCTAACTATTGAATACACCAAAATCTTCGATGTAAGTAATATGACCAAGAGCAATTTCAAATAAATCTTAAATCAAATTTAGAACCAAATTATAATTTAATCTTGGACCCTAATTTAATAGTTTTGTAATATTTAGAGTTCAATAATTCCGTACTGGGTTTTAGAAACTTTTATAAGACTGTAATATAACATACAGCGATTTTATAATTTATAATTTAACCCTAAACCCTACAATCCAAACATTTTATGCTAAACATTGAGTTTCATAATATGTTTACATATTAAATTTTAAATATTTTGTAATTTCATATGTGGTTGCAATCTAGGATGAATATCATGTGTATAAGGTTGTATAATATGTTTAATATCAAAATCTATCACATTAGGTTGTTTATCATGCATGCTTTTTTATTAGACTTAGAGTGTATGGAGAGGTTGCATTGAGAGTTACATAAGTGGTTGCATAAATAATGTCACAAACATTATATGCAATGTTGCTTTTGTGGTTGCATTGAGAGTTGAATCATGTACATAAGGTTGCATAAAGAGTTCAATATGTAGAACTATCACAAGATGGTATAGTACAAATGCTTTCATAAACCTTTTAATCATATTTCTTATTCAAATAAAAATGAAGCCAAAACTGAATTTGTGTTATACAACATGAAACAACTATTTTATGCCAATTGGTGTTTCCTTGGCTTCATAAATCTGAAATTTTGATAAATCTCGATGGTGTTTGTCAATGATCACCTCGTCTTTCTTGTGATGTATAATATCTTCTTCTACTGTTTTTCAGTTGGTATTTGTAGTATTTCTAAGAAAACTAGGTCCGCGTAATCTACTTAATCTCCAATCATTATGGTATTTACTTCATCACTGATATCATCTGTTGCGTTTGATGGTATAACCCATTATATTTGAATTTCAACATGTCAATATTTGTTATCCTTTCACTATTAAAGATGGTAGATGATAGTTCCGTAACCGAGTTTTCAATTATTATTCACAAAGGGTATTTGTTGAAGTCTGTTTCCCTACTTGTGCTCTTTATAGAATAGCCATTAAAGATCGTCAAAAATTGTGAAAGGAGAACATGCCTAACAATGAAAATTGCACAACCAAAGAACATGTTAGGTGACATAATTTATAGGAATTTATCAATTCATATATAACATAGTTGAAGATATCAATTGCAATCACAAACTGCTAAAATGCAGGAAAAAAATAACATCTAGGCTTTTTAAAAATATATGCAACTAAATACAGAACATTTTTCCAGAATCAATTGCATTAGCAAAGTCATAAATTGAAAAACGAGGTAAACCATGTATTTTTCGGACATAAACATATTCATTACATTGTTCAACATGTATTGCTGCATGTAATTCCTTAAATTAAAGTACATCTAGATGAGGTGTTTTAAGCATCAACTAATGCACCAATTTGACTTATTTTTAAAAAGTATCAAAATGTAGCCAATAAATACATTACATGCTTAAAAACTTTTACTGCAACCTAAACTTCATAAAATGGATCTCCATGTAATTTTTGCAAGTACAAATTAATTCCTATTTTGGAATAATTTTTTTAAAGTTATACAACTTATAACTGATTGCACAAATGCTTTGATAAATGACAAGATCATTGCAAACCGATCCTCCTAAACTTAAAGGAGCTCTCGATTTTCCTCAACCATAACTAATACAATAGTTTAAGTTAATTATTGCAAAGTTCGCAACCTAGTGACTGAGTACACAAATGTTTTGACAAGATCGTTGCAACCTGAACTTCCTAAATTGCAAGAACCTCTCGATGTAATTTTTAAAAACATAAACCAATAAAATAGTTCTAGTTAACTATTCAAAATTGTGCAACCTAACGACTGAATTCAGAAATCCTTTAACAATAAAATTGAAACCTGAACCTCGTAAATTACAAGGGCATCTAGATGATCCTTTCGCAACCATAAACTAATGAATTACTTTTACACTTTCTTTTAAAATTATGCAACTTATTTAAGAACTGAATAACTACTTTCCTAGACACATCAATCGCAACAAAAAAAGAAGCTAAAATGAAACATCATTTAGCTTAGACACTTAAAAACATAATCTAATTAAAGAAATTTGTTACACATTATTCAAATGTATGCAACTTAATAGCTCAATCATATTGAAAATCAAAAACCTCTTATACAACTAAAATAATCAATTGCTCAAACTCAACAATAAACTTCATAATCCTTTCATAATACAAAACAAGTATATCTACAATTTTCATATAAAATCAGTAATTAGAAGTTACCTTTCTACGATTTGAATAAATTTGAAGAAATAGTTTGACTTTCGATATCAATGATGAAGTACATATCAATTGTCAATTGATTTTTATGTTTGTCTTCTATGAATATGTACATAATCGAAAGAATCAATGATGTTTGTTGATGAAAAAGAAAGTTGCAGATTGTTGATGATGAAGAAATTGTGGAACGAAGTGTACGGAGGAAGTCCAATTTTCTAATTTTTTATCTTCTTGTATTGTTGTCGTATTTGTGCAATATAAATTGTTTATTAACGTAGATTTGCAAATACTTTTAAAAACTGTAATTATTTTTGCAAAACTTTTCTTTTTAAAGTATATTTATGAAAAATCCCTTAAAAATATAATTAAAAACAGGAAAATGAAAGAAAGAGAAGTCTATATGAACATATCAAAATATGATTTGTAAATCTCTTCTACTCAACAACTAAAGTATCTTCCACACAATATTTGAACAAAAACAATAAAAACGTATATTATTTACATGGGCTATTAAATTAATATATAAATATGATTAAAAGCTCAAGATATGAAACTAAAATATTAATATAAAAAATGTTAATAAGAAAATATTTAGTATAATAATTGAAAAAAATTATAAGAAAATTATTTTTCTTAAAAAGTATTTATTCAAAAATAACTAACAAAATATCTCTTAAAAATTGTCACTAAACTACATTGTTGCAAAACTAATATAATATCAATGTTATAAAATTCGGGAATCGAAAGATATCAGTCAAGATACCGATTAGAATTTATCGGAGATCTGGGATTAATCAGATGCACTTTATATTTTAAATTATATTTAGTTTTAATATCCTTATTTTAGTAGTAATTTATAAGTCAATACACATTTATCATATTATATAATTATCATTATTTATGTTTAATTAAAATTCTATATTACCGATTAAGAAAAATACATAAAGATTAATCGGATTTCAAAAATCGAATCGGTATCGTGCCTTTTCGAGAATTAATCGATAAAATCGGGAATCTTTAGAATCATGGATAATAATGTATATCCGACAAAAAGAATATATAATAATGTAAAATATAGATCCTTATTATATGATATGCATAAAATGGATCTTATCCAGATTTTTGATAGTTATTGTCCATTTACTATCAGTTTATTATGGATCGTTATATCTTTAAAAAAATTGATCATGACCGTTAGATTTAAAATAAATGAATATTTTATAACCAACGATAAGTAGGTATTTTATATTAAATAGAATATCCTGGCCTTTAAATGATTTAAACAAAAAATAAGTAGGTATTCTAAACCGAATATAATAATAATACAAAATTCGTAATTACTATTTTCTTCAAATTCTAGGTCATATTTGTTGAACAAAATTTATAAACCATCACTGAATTAAACATTAATTCGTGAGATTCGCATGAGCTGTAAATCGTAAAAATCTGATGTACAAAACTCAAGATAGAGCCGAAATAAAATCAAATGAAACTCAGTAATTTTTTTGTTTGTTTAAAATTTAATATATTTTTTTACTATTTTAAATTAATGAACAATTGTTAAATAAAAAGTAAAATATTTGTGCATTGCATGGCGAAACATTAAAAATTTGGTAGTCGGTTAGTCGGTACCGTATTTGTTAGGAATATGTGTATTAGTTTGATGATAAGTTCAGCAAAACACTTAAGTAGAAATCTAGTGTTTGTAGCCTCAACGGATAAGACCATCTTGGCTATCCGTTGAAGGAGTAGCCTTACTTAGCAATAAGTTTGGTATTGTAGCACATCTCACTCTCTGGTTTCAAGCTGTAATTCTTAGATGTTGTTAGGAGATAATCAGTCATGTTGACTACTAATGGATGTACAAGTAGGAGGGCTAATTGTAAATATTTCATGCCTTGTAATTTTATATAAGTGAAGAAGTATCAACTGATATTGAAGACCTTCAACGGATAAGAAACTAAGCTTCAACGGATGTCTCTAAAGCTTCAACGGATGCACTGCTAGAGCATCAACGGATAAAGCCATCAACGGATGAAAGCTTCAACGGATGCACTGCTTGAGCATCAACGGATAAAGCCATCAACGGATGAAAGCTTCAACGGATGCTCAGTCTCATAGCAGTTGATAGAGACAGGTAACAAAGCTGACAGAGGCACATGGATTGACAGAGATGTGGTAGCCTATTTCAGGAACAGCAGAAAAAGCAGCCGTTTTTAGTCTGGTTCAAAATGGAAAGTCAACAGATAATTCCATATTACACTGGATAAAAATGGAACAGAAACAAGTGGAGAACTATTGTCTTATTGTACTTTATCTTTGTCTTCACTTGTAAACTTGGTGTTATATAAACCAAGTAGAAGCTAGTAATTAGACATGAATTTTCCTAGAGCTGTTTAGAAATATCAAGAGAGAAAATCATCTAGTTTGTACTAGGAAGCAGCTGTGATTTAATTTTGAATCACAGATTTTCTGAAATAACACATCTCTGGTGGAACAATAAATCCACCAGAAAAGTTTTTAAGTTCTTTGTGCTCATTTCATTTGTGTTTAAATATATATCTGTCTGCATCAGCTCCAAGCAATTTACACACATTTGATCACTCAAACTCTTAGTCTTACAAACTGCTCAAAACTTGAAAAAGTTTTGAGATTTACATTCAACCCCCCTTCTGTAAATCTCATTGTTAGTCCACTGGGAATAACAATTGGTATCAGAGCAAGCTCTTAACATACAGAGAGTTTAAAGATCTATTTTGCTAACATCATGAGTAAGAAGGATATTGGTATAAAGATTCCAATCCTGGAAAGAGATAACTATCATCACTGGAAGGTGAAGATGCATTTACATCTTCTCTCTCAAGATGAAAGCTACATCAACTGTATTGAGAATGGTCCTCACATCCCACACAAGGTGGCCACAGCTGCTACTGCTACAGTTGCTGTTGGACAGTCTATTCCCAAGCCAAAGGTAGAATGGACTGTTGAAGATATTGAAGAGGTCCACAAGGACAAAAAAGCTATGAACATTTTGTTTAATGGCCTGGATCAAGATATGTTTGACAATATCATCAATAGCCAAACTGTTAAGGAAATTTGGGATACTGTGCAGCTTATCTGTGAAGGCACGGAGCAAGTTAGAGAAAACAAAATGCAGCTTCTCATTCAACAATATGAATATTTCCATTTTGAAGAAGGAGAATCATTGAATGATACATTCAACAGATTTCAGAAACTATTGAATGGATTAAAGCTGTATGGGAGAATGTACCAAGTCAAGGACTCCAATCTAAAATTTCTAAGGTCTCTACCAAAGGAATGGAAGCCTATGACTGTTTCTCTAAGAAATTCTCAAGATTATAAGGACTTCACACTTGAAAGATTATATGGAATTTTGAAGACTTATGAACTTGAGATGGAGCAAGATGAGTTGTTGGAAAAGGGAAAGAGAAAAGGAGGATTAGTTGCACTTGTAGCTGACAGTGAAAAAGTTGAAGCCAGAAATGAGGAAAAGACAATGCCAAGTCTCAAAATTGGCACATGCAAATCAGAATCAAGCAAGGGTAAAGAGCAAGTTGCTGAGGATGAAGACAATTCCAGTCAGGATGAATCTGATGATATTGATGAACATCTGGCCTTTTTGTCCAGGAGGTTTGCAAAGATGAAGTTCAGGATAAACACAAAGTTCACTAAGCCAAACAAAAGCATGGTGGACAAATCAAAGTTCAAATGTTACAACTGTGGCATTAGTGGACACTTTGCAAGTGAGTGTAGAAAGCCAAATTCTGAGAAAAAGAAATTTGAGCAAGTTGATTACAAAAGGAAGTATTTTGATTTGCTCAAACAAAAGGAAAGAGCTTTTCTCACTCAAGATGATTGGGCAGCAGATGGGGTAAATGAAGATGATGATATGGAATATGTCAACCTAGCCCTGATGGCTAATTCTGATGAAATTGAAACTAGTTCATCAAGCAACCAGGTAATTACTACTGATCTCTCTCAGCTTTCTAAACATGAATGCAATGAAGCCATAAATGATATGTCCAATGAATTATATCATTTGCGTGTTTCTCTTAAATCACTAGCTAAATAAAACACTAGGATCAAAGAAAATAATGTGTTTTTAAGTGATAGGAATGCTGTGTTAGAGAGTCAGGTAATTGAGCTTGAAAAGATTAAACTTAAATGCTTGAATGTCGAGAGTGAACTAGAAGAAGCTGTTAAGAAAGTAGAAATTCTTTCTAAACAGTTAGAAAGTGAGCAAGAGGTAATCAAGGCCTAGAAAACATCTAGGGATGTTAGTGTTCAAATTGCCAAGGTTCAGGGAATTGAATCATTCTGTGAGGATGCCTGGAAGAAAAACAAAAAGAAGTTAGAATTAATTGATGGATTGTCAACGGATGTGGAATCAACGGATGATGAAAGTTATCCGTTGAAGGAAGAAAAGGAGCATCCGTTGAAGGCTCATCAATTAAAACAGGCAAGTTCTTTTAAAAATAAAAAGAATGATTCAACTCTCAAGAACTTTGTCAGAGAAGGAGCAAGTACATCCAGAGATGTCAGTAAGGTGAATATAGGACACATGACTTTAGATCAGTTGAAAGATAGGCTTAAGTTGGTTGAGGATAAGAAGGAAACTAAAAGAAAATCTAAAAGAAATGGGAAGATAGGGATTAATAAACATAACAATTACACACCTGATAGGTATGCTCCTAGAAAAAGCTGTGTACATTGTAAAAGTGTTAATCACCTATCTGATAATTGCAAATCTGTTAAAAATGCTCCCATGCCTTCAAATCCCTCCATGCCTAACATGAGTATGTCACCTCTGCATGCTATGTCTGTTATGTCTCACCAGAATCCCCATGCACATTTTGCAAACATGTCATACATTAACAATCCTTACTTTACTGCATTTAGTATGCCTCAAATGCCATACAATATGCCTATGTGGAATAACATGTTTGCATAACCTATGCCTTATCAAATTCAATCAAATGTGTTAAATGATTCCGTGACTAACCCTACACTTCAACCAACCACATCTGAGACCAAGGTTGACCCAAAGTTACCTAAGTCAAAAGATACAGGAGGAATGAAGTCTAGGAAAAAGACTAACAAGGCTGGACCCAAGGAAACTTGGGTACCAAAATCAACTTGATTGATTTTGTTGTGTGCAGGGACAAAGAAGGAATCTATGGTACTTGGACAGTGGTTGTTCAAGACACATGACAGGAGATTTCACCCTGCTCACAGAATTTAAGGAGAGAGCTGGCCCTAGCATAACCTTTGGAGATGACAGCAAAGGATTCACTATGGGATATGGCTTGATTTCAAAAGAAAATGTCATCATTGATGAAGTTGCATTGGTTGATGGTCTCAAACACAATTTATTGAGCATCAGTCAACTATGTGACAGAGGGAATACTGTTTCCTTCAATTCTGAAGCCTGTATTGTCACGAGTAAAAAGGACAATAAAGTGGTTCTAACTGGAGTTAGAAAAGGAAATGTGTACTTAGCTGATTTCAACTCTACAGATGCAGAATCCATTACTTGTCTTCTCAGCAAAGCAAGTCCAGTTGAAAGTTGGTTATGGCATAAGAAGCTGTCCCATTTGAATTTCAAAACAATGAATGATCTGGTCAAAAAGGACTTAGTTAGAGGAATGCCTCTAGTGGAATTCACAAGGGATGGACTGTGTGATGCTTGTCAGAAAGGAAAGCAAAAGAAAGTATCATTCAGTAAGAAGCTTGAATCTGCAATTGATGAACCACTGCAACTTCTACACATGGATCTCTTTGGACCAGTCAATGTATTGTCAATTTCAAGGAAAAGATACTGCCTAGTGATTGTAAATGATTTCTCAAAGTTTTCATGGGTTTATTTTCTTGGATCAAAGGATGAAGCTAGTGAAATTATCATCAATCATATCAAGCAAGTCAACAATCATCCTGATTTCAAAGTAAGGAATATTAGGAGTGACAATGGAACTGAGTTCAAGAATTCAACCATGAAGATGTTCTGTGGAGTAAATGGGATCATGCATGAGTTCTCAGCTCCAAGAACTCCACAACAAAATGGTGTGGTGGAAAGGAAGAACAGATCACTAATTGAAGCTGTAAGGACAATGCTTGAGGAGTCAAAGCTCCCAACTTATTTTTGGGCTGAGGCTGTTAACTGTGCATGTTACACTCAGAATATTTCTCTAATCAATCAAGCAAAATGCATGACTCCCTATCAATTATTCAAGAGAAGAAAACCAACTTTAAACTTTCTACATGTCTTTGGTTGCAAATGTTACATCTTAAGGAATCAATCTGATCACAAAGAAAAGTTTGATGCAAAGGATGATGAAGGAATATTTGTTGGTTATTCTGCTGGAAAATCATATAGGGTCTACAATCTAAGAACCAACATTGTCATGAAATCTGTACATGTTGTGTTTGATGATAAAAAGATTGATGGACTAACAGATGAGGGACATCATGAAGGACTCAAATTTGATAATATTGAGATATATTGTGATGATAGTGAAGATGAGAATGATAAAGAAGACATCTCAAGAAGAAACCAGAGTCTGTCTTTGGATAATGTACAGAATGCTGCATCCGTTGAAAGTCAAAATTCAGCTTCTGTTGAAAGAAGCAATGCAGCATCCGTTGAAAGACAAAGTGCATCATCCGTTGAAGTTCATAACGAAGCATCCGTTGATCACAGTCTGTCAACGGATAATCACTTCACCTCATCAGTTGATAGAACTCCCATTTCCTTTCAAAGGATCAGCAACTCAGGGGGAGTTTCAACAAATCAACATTCTATCTCACATCATGACAATACTGAGGCAACCTCATTAAGGGCTAATCTACCACCTCAAAGGAAATGGACCAAGAATCACCCTTTTGAACTGATCATTGGTAATGCTACATCAAAAGTACAAACTAGAAGGGCTACTCAAGATGAATGTCTGTATAGTAGCTTTTTATCACAGGAGGAACCTAAGAGAGTGGAAGAAGCTCTATTGGATCCAGATTGGATTTTAGCAATGCAAGAGGAGCTAAACCAATTTGAGAGGAACAAAGTATGGAAGCTAGTACCCAAGCCAAAGAACAAGAGTTCTATTGACACAAAATGGGTATTCAGAAACAAGATGGATGAAAATGGCATTGTCATAAGGAATAAAGCCAGATTGGTTGCCAAAGGCTATTCTCAACAAGAGGGAATAAATTTTGATGAAACATTTGCTCCAGTTGCAAGACTTGAAGCCATCAGAATCTTTCTAGCCTATGCAGCTAATGCCAATTTCAAAGTCTATCAGATGGATGTCAAGAGTGCATTTCTAAATGGGGAATTGGAGGAAGAAGTTTATGTAACCCAACCTCCTGGTTTTGAAGATCCAAATTTTCCAGACAATGTGTATTATTTGTTGAAAGCACTCTATGGACTAAAGCAAGCACCTAGAGCCTGGTATGAGACTTTATCAAAGTTCCTTCTAGATAATCACTTCACAAGAGGTACTGTTGACAAAACTCTCTTCTTTAGAAATGTTAATGGCTCTAAGATACTTGTACAAATTTATGTAGATGATATTATATTTGGATCTACAGATGATAAACTTTGTAAAAAGTTTGCTAAATTAATGCAAAGTAAATATGAAATGAGCATGATGGGAGAGCTAACTTACTTTCTTGGTTTACAAGTTAAACAAGTTAGTGGTGGAATTTTCATTAGTCAAACTAAATATATTTATGATCTTTTAAAGAAGTTTGACTTAATGGATTGTTCACCTGCAAAAACTCCCATGGCCACTGCCACCAAGCTTGAATTAAACAAGGCTGAAAAGTCTGTGGATATTACAAGTTATAGAGGCATGGTTGGCTCACTTTTATATTTAACTGCCAGTAGACCTGATATTATGTTTTCTACATGTCTCTGTGCTAGATTTCAAGCTGACCCTAAAGAATCTCACTTGGTGGCTATTAAAAGAATTTTCAGATATCTCAAAGGGACTCCAAATCTAGGAATTTGGTACCCTATAGAGTCTGGTTTTGATCTAATTGGCTACTCAGATGCAGATTATACAGGTTGCAAATTAGACAGGAAAAGCACAACAGGCACCTGTCAATTTCTAGGAAACAAGCTTGTATCATGGTTCAGCAAGAAGCAGAATTCTGTTTCCACATCAACAGCTGAAGCTGAATACATTGCAGCTGGTAGTTGCTGTGCACAAATACTGTGGATGAGGAATCAGTTATTTGACTATGGTATAACTGTTGACAAAATTCCAATATTTTGTGACAACACAAGTGCCATTGCCATTACTGAAAATCCAGTGCAGCACTCAAGAACCAAGCACATTGATATCAAGTACCACTTCATTAGGGAACATGTGATGAAAGGTACAGTGGAACTTCATTTTGTTCCAAGTGAAAAGCAGATTGCAGACATATTTACCAAGCCACTTGATGAATCAACATTCACAAGATTAGTAAGTGAGTTAGGTATGCTTAACTATTCATAATCTATGTCATCTATGTAATCTGTCTTGTAGCCTGAAATGAATTTGCTGCAAGAACAAAGTTGGCTTTAATCAAGACTTATCCTATCAACGGATATTCCCTATCTGTTGAAAGCCAAAATTGTTCTATCAATGGATATTCATTATCCGTTGAAAGACAAATACATTTCTGGTAATTTTATCCCAATGGATAAAATAGTGTTGTTCATCAACGGATAACTATTTACCTTATCCGTTGATGTGTCCCGTTAGTGAGTCACAGCCGTTGATTCTTTTACTCAACCATTGATACAGATATACAGTGTTGTATGTATTTGTATTTACGGTAGTTTTCAGAATTTCTACAGTTACTTTTATTCCTGAACGGCTTTCACTTACTTAAAAGTATCATTTAATTGTTTTAATTTGTGTTTTAATTCAAGAAAGTATAAAAGCCCAATTGAATTCTTATTTTCACTTTACGCTTTCTTGCAATTATCATTATCTTTCTCTCTCAATTCTCAAGTTCTTCTCTGCAACCTCTACTCACAAAAATGGCACCAGTAGTCAAAATTATGTCTCAAACAGGATTTGTTTATGAAAAGAATAATTTCATAGTCTTGATTGAAAAGAAGGAAGCCCATTCTGATTATCACAAGATAATGGACTTCATCAAGAACTTCAAACTTAGCTATGCAATGCTGGAAGCCCCAACCATCTACTGTGAAGTGATTGAGGAGATTTGGACAACTGCAGAGTTCAACTCCACAGATATGACCATTGCCTTCTCTCTCAAAGGTAAGGACTATTGGATTAATTATGATGATTTACAATCTTGCTTTAAGTTGCCTGAGAATAATGCCATGACACCACACATTGATAAAGATGTCTCTGCTATGCTAGATTCCATAGGCTATGCTTTTGATTCTACTAGTTTAGGTAGTATTAGAAGGAAAGGCCTTAGGAAAGAATGGAGTTTTCTTGGAGATGCCTTTATTAAGGTTTTCTCTGGGAAGATTAGCAATTTTGATGCTATCACTTCATCTCTTGTTAATATGCTCTATATGCTAGTTTCTGATAGGTACTTTAATTTTAGCAACTGTGTTATGCTAGAATTAGGTTCCAGATTAGGTAACAAAGCTAATAGACCACATAACATCTACTTTGCTAGATTCTTTATGTTATTGGCTAACCATGTTGCTGAAGGTTTGGTTATATCCAATGAGAATAATAAACTCAAATGCTGGGCACAAGAGAAAAGGGTCCTTGCAGACCTTTTGAGAATGAACCTCAACAGCCAGGTGGCATTGGTATACTTGCCAATCATGAATGCACCACAGGTAAGTGAGGTAAATGCTTCTATAACTCCTACCATTTCCAACCCCAATGTTTCTTTGCCTTCTAGTGTGGCTATGGAACCTGTGTCATTGTCCAAACAGGCTCCTACCAAAGCCACCAAATCTAAAATCTCCAAAGTCAAGTCAAAGAAACCTACCTCTGTTGTTTCTCAAAAGACAACAGTTGTAACAACTACCAAAAACCCTGAAGGGAGTGAACAGGGTGTGAGTGGTGAGGGGAGGGGTGAACATCAAAAAGCCCCCAGGATAAGGTGGGAGAGGTAAGTGGTACCCATTCCAGCCAAGCCACAGTCTCTCAAAAGACTGTAGTGGTTCAAAAGGAGTCCAGCACATCCCTACTTGCATCCTCCCAAAAGGATGTAACTATTGAAAATAGTCCCCACCCAGGGACACAGCACAAAAGAGGGAGGGACACTGAAGCTAAACATTCACCAATTCAAGCCTTTTCAAGGAAGAAGAAGGCCAAAACCCTAGTTTCCACACAAAGGGCACACACAGCACAGATACACCCACCAGTATCTATGCCTTCTCAAATTCAGCTTGATGTGATTTCAGCAAATGTGGAATCACAGCCCCATTCTCTCAATATAGACACACACCATTCCTCAAACTCTCCTACTCCCTCTCTGGATGTGGATATGATATTCACATCAATTCCTGATTCTCCCTCATTAAAACTCAGGGAGGAGCCCCACTCAAAACCTGGTGATCATCATCTTTTAGATGATTTGTTGGATCATCAGCCAATTCTTTCAGATGTAGTTGCAGAATCTGTGTCACCTCACTTAAAATCAATCCACACATATTCAACAATTATATCACTTTCTATCTCTACATCATTTCCTTCTTCAACGGATATCTGTCATCCGTTGACACGTGGTTGTTCTTCAACGGATAAGCTTAACGGCAGTTATCCGTTGATACCATCAGTTTCCACTTCAACGGATACTCCCTATCCGTTGATGGCCTCTACACACTTAACAGAAACAACTCCAACTGTAGAGGACATGGCAACTGTACAATCACTGTTAGGCTTGAGGGAAGGGAGTGATTTCTTGAGTGAGAGGCTGGGTTGCTCCCAGGCAAAAGGAGAGGTTGAGAGTCACCAAATGTATGCTATTTCTTCCAGCATGGCAAAAGAAAGTGAGAGGAGTGCCACCTTAGAAGGTGAAGGTGAGGGTGTGAGGGTGTGTGTGAGCCAGGGGGAGCCCCTGATGCAAGAAAAGAGAGAAATTGAGAGAAAGGCAGGTACAGAAGCTATAAGGGTGGATCCAGCCATTGCTAGTGAGTTAATGAAAGTGGATGATGCAGATAAGGGAAGACAATTTCAGCAACACTACAAAGCTGTCATTGATAACATTTCCTTAGATGCTGATACTTTTACTCACCCTGTTTCAGCCTATCAATTATTGGCTGCACAGGGCAATGTGGAGGCAGAACATACACTACACATTGTACACACTTCAGAATCTCTTCTAAGAGACAAAGCTGCTGTCAACAGGCTGCCTTCTCAAGCTGGTGAGCCATCTGAAGAATTTGGAGTAAATTCTAATGATGATGACTCTAATTCTTTGAATGAGAGCATGAACTTAGGGGGAGTAGCAGGCCCAAGTTCTGTTCCTAATCTTCCTGCATGGGCATGGACCAAACCATCAACACCAGGAGAGTTTGGTGTCACTTTGGTCAAACAAGTCATGACAATTCAGCAAGCCATTCAGGAGACTCAGGATGCTGGCACCAAGGCAATTCTTCAAGCTCATCTGGAATCTCTGCATCTCTTGCAGTTGTAGCATTACCAGCACAATCTAAGTGTGGATGAGCTTAAGCTGGACATTGCTGATCTGAAATCCTACAATGCTGAGAAATTGGATTCAGTTATACCCTATGGTACTATGCAAGATATGTTGGGGAGACTAAGGAAGGCCTCTGATGCTGATAAGAGGTTGGCCAGATTGGAAGATAGGATTCAAATAATTGAAGACTCTATGGTCACCATTCTTCAGAATCAACAAACTCAAACAAATCTCCTCATGCAGCTGGCACAAGCACAAGGCTTGACCCCTACCCTTGATGATAACAAAAAGGGGGAGAATAAAGGGGAAGGGGAAGGAGAGCCATCTACAACAGTTCAGATTTCTCAAGTGCTAGTTCCTGTCATCACAACTTCTCCACCAATTCAAGTCAAAGGAAAGCTAGATGGAATTGATCTAATCCAGATAGCAGCAGCTGAATTGCAAGTAAAAGAGCAAAGGAAGAAGATTGATGAAAAGATGCAACTAATATTTGGTTCTACAACTTCTCAATCACAATCTGTGAAGCATAGCACAAAAGTGGAATCAATTATTATGGAACTCAAGCCAGTAGGGAGGCATAAGGATGGAGAAACTTCTTCCAAAGATCTGCAACCTATGGTTCTCAAGCCCAACAACAGATCCAATAAGGACTCTACAAAGAATCCTCTAAAAAAGGTGGATTTTCCTCTTCCAAAAGCAGATGAGGAGAAGCTTTTAGGAAGGAGTATTGCATATCTCAAAGAGACCATGGATGAGGCTGTAAGGAGAAACATGGCTATTATTTTCAGAGAGGGAAAGAGCATATGTGTGATGCAAGGACATCCCAAATTCTCAATAGCCAAGAAGAAAGAAACCAAAAGGTTGAAGGAAGAAGCCAAACAGCTAAAGGCTGACAAAAGAGCACAAGCAAAGCTTGAAAAACAGCTAGAGTCAAGTCAGGCTGAAGATCAGAAAGTAATTGAAGACAAAGGTGAAGATGAAGCTATGGGGGACATGGTTGGTACTGAGATGGAGGAAAGAAGTAAGGAAGAATGGCAGAAAGGGAAAAGAAAGAAGGTCAATGCAAAGAGAAAGAAGGTAGATAAGACTGAAGAAACCCAATCAATATCCAAACCACTACCCTCCATTCCTGAACCTATTGTACCTGACCCCTTCATGAACATTCATGGTGAAACAATCATTCCCAAGGAGGAACCAATTGATTGGGACACCATCAAGTTGCCCACCTTCCTAACCTCTTCTCCATCATCAAAGAAGCATAAAAGAAGAATCAAATCAACACCCTCTAAAGCCTCAATCAAATTCACACAGAAGCCTAAGTCCAAACCTCAAAACTCTAAAGATGATTATGTTCACATATGTGACATAAAAGAATTTTCAGACATTGAACTCTATCTGGATGAGCTGGAGGATGTAAGGGGAATAGCTGCCTACAGACAGCTACCAGAAAGACTAGTGTTCAAATACAAAGGAGCTGGGGAGAGAACATGGCCTCTTCACAGAATTCTGAATGAAGGCTACACTACCTTGATTAGAGTCTACTCAGCCATACATAAGGATTCTGGCTTTACCAGAACAGCCAGGACTGAGATTCTCAACAAGATTGCCAACATAAGGAAAACTTGGAGGGAGCCCAATGCTTTGCCTAGAACTTTACTCATTCCAGAGAGAGGTATTACAATTCACAAATCACCTCATTGGTTGATGGAGTTCAGAGACAACAAAGGAGTCAGAAGATTTTTCAGAATTGAAGATTAGCTAAAAATTGCCAGTAATGAAACTCTCAAGGATATGCAATCTAAGTTAGATATCAATGAAGAAGATGAAACTGAATTCTACAGACAACTTCAACTTCAAATGGAGGAGAATGACAGGAGGCTAGGAAAGAAAATCAGGGATCAAAGGAAAAGAAAATCAGGGATCAAAGGAAAAGAAAATAATTTGCTCAAGCTAAAGGAGCACCCTTGGAAATAATATATTTCTTCAATTTCATCTCAGCATATACACTTTTGCAGCACTTTTGAATTTCTGCTTAGTTACAGTTTATATATTTGTTAAGTGTTTTGTTATCATCAAGCTAAACCCAAATTTATGCCTACAGTTCTAGTAGACATAAATAGGGGGAGATTGTTAGGAATATGTGTATTAGTTTGATGATAAGTTCAGCAAAACACTTAAGTAGAAATCTAGTGTTTGTAGCCTCAACGGATAAGACCATCTTGGCTATCCGTTGAAGGAGTAGCCTTACTTAGCAATAAATTTGGTATTGTAGCACATCTCACTCTCTGGTTTCAAGCTGTAATTCTTAGATGTTGTTAGGAGATAATCAGTCATATTGACTACTAATGGATGTACAAGTAGGAGGGCTAATTGTAAATATTTCATGCCTTGTAATTTTGTATAAGTGAAGAAGTATCAACTGATATTAAAGACCTTCAACGGATAAGAAACTAAGCTTCAACGGATGTCTCTAAAGTTTCAACGGATGCACTGCTAGAGCATCAACGGATAAAGCCATCAACGGATGAAAGCTTCAACGGATGCACTGCTAGAGTATCAACGGATAAAGCCATCAACGGATGAAAGCTTCAACGGATGCTCAGTCTCATAGCAGTTGATAGAGACAGTTAACAAAGCTGACAGAGGCACATGGATTGACAGAGATGTGGTAGCCTATTTCAGGAACAACAGAAAAAGCAGCCGTTTTTAGTCTGGTTCAAAATGGAAAGTCAGCACATAATTCCATATTACACTGGATAAAAATGGAACAGAAACAAGTGGAGAACTATTGTCTTATTGTACTTTATCTTTGTCTTCACTTGTAAACTTGGTGTTATATAAACCAAGTAGAAGCTAGTAATTAGACATGAATTTTCCTAGAGCTGTTTAGAAATATCAAGAGAGAAAATCATCTAGTTTGTACTAGGAAGCAGCTGTGATTTAATTTTGAATCACAGATTTTCTGAAATAACACATCTCTGGTGGAACAACAAATCCACCAGAAAAGTTTTTATGTTCTTTGTGCTCATTTCATTTGTGTTTAAATATATATCTGTCTGCATCAGCTCCAAGCAATTTACACACATTTGATCACTCAAACTCTTAGTCTTACAAACTGCTCAAAACTTGAAAAAGTTTTGAGATTTACATTCAACCCCCCTTCTGTAAATCTCATTGGGAATAACAGTATTTGAGTTTATATAATACTTGAATTTGATCATATAATGGGTGCGAGGATAAAATAATTTAAAATTAAATTAAATATGATTCACATACTTTTGAACCAGGATAAAACTTAACGTTTAATTAAAAAATAATTATATTTTGTAAACACACATAAAAATAACAATAATACTATATGTTTCAATTTGAAATATTTCTTTTCAAAGTTATATACATTTAAATAAAACTATCATATTATATTCTTATATAAATATATATAAGGGGCTTTTATCCAAATTTTTATTAGTTATGACACTGTACCGATTTAATATGGACACTTAGATCTTTTGTAAATATATGAGTATATATGTATAATTATTCATATCTTAATCATATAAAATAAGAGTAAATAAATTCCGCAGCCTAAAAGTTGCCATTCAATTATTATTTAGAAAAATATAAAAAAAATTGCATCGCTTTGGTTAGTAATAAAAAGAATAAGACGTGAGGAATGAACTCGCTAAACAAGAACTTGTTAAAAATTGTTTCGTAGACAAAATTATTTATACCAATAATTTAGTTTATCAGTTTTTAAGTTTTGGGAAAAATAATTTACTTGTCAATAAGGCTTTTCCTAATAAAATGAATTAATTATAACTAAATTTAATATTATAAGATGTCGTTCATATAATTTTTATTCAATTTAACATTAATTAATAAGATTTTCCCTATATTTTGTTTTTGTAAAAAATTATAAGATTTTTAATTTTATATGAAAAAAAAAGTATTATTTACAAGTAGCATCAATTGAGCATAAAATAAAAGTTGATCTAAAATTTAATATTACGACTCATTGCATAAGTATTTCTTTTTCTTTTTTTATTGAAGTATGTGTTTCTTTATTTTTTTGTCTAAGTATGTATTCTTTCTTAGTTTAACATTAATTAATAATCTATTTAATAGTTAATATTAATGTCAGTCGATAATAGTTAACACACCTAATTTATTGTCCCAGAAATTAAGAAAAGTAAACAACTTTCCATGTAGTTGCTTACTTGATAGAGGTGATATTATACCCAACGGCACTTGGAACGACAATAGGACTAACAGCGGAATAATTAAGATTTATTACAAATAAATAAATTGTGATTAAATTAAATAAGAATCCGAATAGAAGTTCTTAAACCCAGCCCATAAACCCAGCTCACTTACTATATAAACATTAATAATCTTGAATCATTAACAACATTAGAGAATTGTCACAGACTCATGATGGACAGAGAGGAATGTGACATTTGCGAAGAGCTTTGCGCCTTCACCACACGAAGTCTTGCTCCAATATCTCATCCCTATGATCCAAAAACAACCACTCCCCTACGATCGTATCATCAAACAAGATGATGTTTACGGAGCCTCGACGCCATTCGAAGTTTTCAGAGACGAAGATCTGTACTGGCAGTCAGCATCATCCGGCAAGAAGAAGACTATTTACGTGTTCACTAAGTTGTCCAAGAAAGGTAACTTGTAATTGGTGGTGTTATTTAAACTTTCATTTCTACCTGTTTAGATAATTTTCATCTTAAATTTCATGTAATCTCTTGATTCAGTATATCTACTACTCTGCTTTCATTTAATAACTCTATCCTGTTTCAAGTTGAAAGCTTTTGTCAAGGACATCAGCAAGGCAACAATTTAAATGTGAACAATCTAATCTTTGCGAAGGCTTGCAAGAGTTATTCCCCCACACTTTGCATAAGGTTTGCTACTTTCTTTTGTGAAGTATATTGTCTCTTCAGGGGCATTATTTCAAACTTTTATCAAGAGATTGATTTTATCTGGATAACCTCTATTCTTGACAAATGTTGTCTCAAGAGAATTTCTAAATGACTGAGAGCTAAAAGTATGTGACCCGATCTTGTTTGATTTACTTTCCTCCATTGAAGGAGGCAAAGTATAAAAAGGATTTTCCATGTAAGGTTTACACGGTTTCTCTTTGGAGGGTAGTGCTTTTCTTACATTCTGCATTTCACAAGTCTGCTTGTCTAGAGCTTGTATTAGATGCTCTTTAGGAATAATTAGGACCATATCCTTTCCTTTCTCTCTGCATTTCAAAAGCATACAGCACTGAAATTCCTACCTATCTGTTTCCAACTAAGTGCAACTCGTTTCGGCTACAGAAGGTACTGATTTCAGACTCTTTGATCAGAATTAGTTACATAGTAGTATAAAGGCATTGTAGGGGTAAGTGTTTTTATCCGTAAGGTTATGAGTAATAAAGAACTGCCAAAACAATGTTTGTTTAGGGTTCTCTTAAGGTTTTGAGGCTGAATACTTTAGGGTTCAAAACTCAAAAGGTCATTAAGCCTAGGAGTTTTTTGCTTTTGAAATATTTTTAGGTTTTCTATTCCAACATTGTTGTAATTGGTGGTGTTATTTAAACTTTCATTTAGCTTTTGCAGTTTCATATTTCTACCTGTTTAGATAATTTTCATCTTAAATTTCATGTAATCTCTTGATTCAGTATATCTACTACTCTGCTTTCATTTAATAACTCTCAAACCCAATTTTCTTTTTCACTATGAGGCGAATATTTTATTTGCAGAAGGTGATAAAGTCTGGACCTCATGTACAACGATTCTGGTTGAGGTTTTCGTCGATGGCCGTTGTGACAAACAAGTCGTTTTCTGCAACTTCTCTTCACATCATCAAACTCCCAAAAGAATGGAATCTGCAGCAGTTGATAAAGTAAAACTCGGTTATTAGTGATTATGTCGAGTGTGGTGTTCATTGCTAGGCTAATAGGAAACACAGTTAGAACCGAACACTAACAGAAAATAAATGAGCGAATGAAGAAAGTAAGACCTGATTAGAGTATACAAGGGATGCATATTTAGACATTTTTGATTAGTTTTACTGGTTTTTGTAGTTAAAAGTTGCGAGCAGCCTTGTTCTTTGGAAGATCCATCTCGTGTTAGTATTTTCATAATTATTGGCATTACTTCTATTCCAGAGAAAAGTTTAAGATTATAGCAAGATAACGTGCAACCTATATATCCCCTCTAGCATTCATCCACATGTTATTATAATTAGTAGAGAACTAATCGAAACAATCCACTTGTTTTGAACAAAATAGAATGAAAGAACTGACACCGGAGCAGAGATATGGCTTGATTCAGACTCAGAAAGCCTCACCTGCTGCATTGCTGGCAGTACCTTTGCTCTCCGCCTTTGCTTATCAGAACAGGGATCTTTGAGTGACCCTCGCAAACCCTGTGGCGCCTATGGTACTCCCTGCACTTATTGAGGTCTTCCAAACACCCATCCACTAAACACGTTGCCTTTTTTGCGTAACTGAAAGCACATACCTTCTTCGATTCTAAAGGTAATGGCAGTGATGGTAACCCCTTTGGCCCCTGCAATCTGTCCATTGCTCCATCTCGCACATCTCCTAATGTACTTGGTCTTTGATCATAGCAAATCATCACCATTCTTTGACAATCACGCATACGCTACCATAAATTACACACTTTAATTGATTTTCTTTGTTTTGTTTTTTTTGTCTTGTTAACTCAACATGTTATAAATCAGAATAATCCTAATATTCCAATGCTTCCTGGTGAGACTGATCAACCAATCCCGTTTGCAGAAGGAGTTATCCACAATGTTCCTGTGCCCGATTATCAACCTGGCACTGCAAACGGGAACAATCAATCATCAGCGACTATTCCACTGATGGACGAAGGTGAGCTCGAATCACTAGTATCGCTTTTTGCTTCATTACCAGGGGAAGATTTCGACGACTACATGCAGAGAAGCTCGATGAAGTGAATTAGACAAACAGAAAGTAAAACAAGGGAACCAACTACACAAAACAATGTTTGTTTAGGGTTCTCTTAAGTAGTGCAGTATCTTTTCCCTACATTAGGAGTTTTTTGCTTTTGAAATACTTTTAGGTTTTCTATTCCAACATTGTTGTAATTTGTGGTGTTATTTAAACTTTCATTTAGCTTTTGCAGTTTCATATTTCTACCTGTTTCGATAATTTTCATCTTAGATTTCATGTAATCTCTTGATTCAGTATATCTACTACTCTGCTTTCATTTAATAACTCTATCATGTTTCAAGTTGAAAACTTTTGTCAAGGCAACAATTTAAATGTGAACGATCTAATCTTTTAAAACCTAATGGATGAGATCCTGGTTCTCTAGGTTAGCTCACTGAAGTAGATTTCCCTATATATTGCCTACAAATTCGATAATGTTATATAAATTTAAGAACTTTTTCTACTGATACAACATGACAGAGTTCACAATGTTAAAAACAATTTAAATATCTCAAATTATCGGTAATTGAGTGTAATGCTACAAAAAGTGAAGAATTAGAGAGTCTAAAAGTGAGGTTTAACGGTACCATCACCGATTTTTTCACAAAATTCTACGACCTCCAAATTTTAAAGGTGGATCCGCCATAGCACATGAACGCATATGTATACACGTTTCAGGCCTTCTGGGCCTGATGTATTGATAGTGGCTCTATGGCTGTACAATACTGACACTAAGTTGGTGCCTGGTGGGAGATCAGAATTGGAAAATTGGATGCCTTTGGAAACGTGTATTTGTTTGGGCATGTTTTGGCTAGAGATTGCTATAAATTCCATGATCTCTCTAATCCACAGTCCACAGATCAAAATATTCCGAAAAGTAGTGTGAGACATGGAGTCATGGAAATATTATATGCAGTCAATAGCATGGTGGAACATGAATACATTCATCCCAGAAATTAACAGTGCTGCACATAATTCAAAATAAAGCAAGCACATCAATTACATTGGCAGAGACATCATTACATAGAATCCTTAACATCACTATTAATCCAACAACAAAAGAACAAGAAACTTATACTGAGGATGTAAAAGCTAGCTTAAGAATTCCCTTAAGAATTAGTCTCAGGTCCACTTCCTCTGGTGGGCGGTCGCCTTGGAGGCGGTCGGAAACGTATTGTCATGTCTTCCTGTATTAAATCCGAGGACAGATAAATACAACAAAATTACAGTGATCGAACTAGAATCTTAAAATATTTGTGACAAAATACATAAGTGTAAGGAAACAATTCAAATTTCAAGATAGTCGAGATTAAAAAAAATAATTCAATTTATTTACGAGGTTAGTCGAGTTTTAGCCTCCCCTGGTTCCATCCCCGGATTGAGGAGGTTAGCACACATTAACCGACTTCTGTAACCATATTTTTGTTTTGTTTGGGAGAAGGTCAATTTGTGACAATTAAACCTCATATACTATCAAAATATATTTCACACATATCCAAAATTCCTTCATCTTAATCTGTGTATATATTCAAGTAAATGGAAGAGATTAACAGAACTTACAGTTGGTTGTGGAGAAGATGATGGACAGGGTTGAGGAACAGGTTATGTTGTTAAAGAAGGCTGTGGTGGATCTCCTTCTTTCACATCTGGAGTTGCAACAGCAGCGCCTGGTTTAGTACTAGTTTCATAACCAAAACACTTGAAGAAAATAGCTCTTACAACTTCATGCAAAGAATACTTGCAAAACACTATGTTACTGCAGCAACTATAATGATCATGTCCCCACTCTGTTTTTCTCTCTCATGTTCTCTCTCTCACTCGTGTTCTCTCTCTGGTGCTCTCTCTCTCCACACACACAAATATACATACAAGTTCTTATATTCAACTTGTTCTCAATTAAATTCTGAACTATTCTAGTTTATTGATTCTCGTAATTCACAATTCAATCAGCTCAACCTTGTTCTTAGTGATTTATGTGCAGACTTTAAGATTAGGGGGATGGGTTTTTGGGATTTTGCGTTCATGGGTTGTGGTTAAGAAAGGTTTTGTGGAGTGTAATGTGTTTGTTTGTAATGTGCTTACGATGATGTATTTTAAGAGTGGGGTTTTGAGGGATGCGCGGAAGGTATTTGATGATATGTGTCATATAGGGGTTGAGGATGTTGTTTCGTGGAATTCGATTGTGGCTGTGTACGTGTAGAGTGGGGGATGTTAAGGGTGCGTTGAGGTTGTTTGAGAGGTGGGGAGAAGGGGGAGTTTGGTGTGAGGGTGGATGCGGTTAGTCTTGTTAATGTTCTTCCTGCTTGTGGGGTTGAAAAAGTGTGGAGGAGAGGGAAGGAGGTTCACGGGTATGCGCTTCGGAGTGGGCTTTCTCAGGATGTGTTTGTAAAGTGGATATGAATGCAAAGTGTGAGTTGATGGATGATGTGAGTAAAGTGACTGAGAGAATAAAGGTGACAGATGTTGTTTTTTGGAATGCAATGGTTACTGGGTATTTTCAGGTTAGGAGGTTTGAAGATGCTTTGAGCATGTTTGAGATGATAAAAAGTGGAGAAGAGGTTTAGTATTGACGGGAAGTGGAAGAGGAAGATTGGAGAGGATGGATTTTGGTTGCGTTCAGGCGATTTTTGCTCTGATTTTAGTTGATTTCATGGTTACTTTTGTGATATTAGTATTGGCCCTGCAGGCGCACTTATTTTTCGTCATTTGCAACCACTTGCAACTTATTTTGCAACTAAATGTAATTTTTAACATATTTTTTCAAATTTGTATTTGTGGTTGCATATATGGTTGCTAGCAGTTGTAGGTATGGTTGCAAATACAACCTTCATCTTTAAGTTAACCTTTGGATAAGAGATACTTCAGTTTATGCCAAGTATCTCAACACTGATCACAATAACAAGTTATGTTATGCAAAAGATTCCTTAGAAGAGGGTCACATTTCAGATTCTGATACAGTAATCTCCCATAAACAAGAGTGTCAAATAGGTAAAACCATAATTAGTTGATTGTTCCAAGTATTAAAACAATAAAGTGATATGCACTGTGGTAACTGATAAGTTAGCACACAAAGAGGGATTAGTTAAAGTACCTATGATAATGATCATCATCAAAATCATAACCAATGGCCTGGTCAGAGCAATTAGTTAGCATCTTTAAGTTATGTTTTTTTCATCAATGCTATTTTTATGTTTGATCATACATACCCCAAGTATCTCAACACTGATCACAATAACATTTGAGTAATTGTTTAGAGGTTCACCAATTCCATAATTGGGTTTTAGAAGCTTGAGTAAGACTGTAACATTTGTGGTTACATCTAAAGTTACATAATTTATGTATTAGATAAATTTTTAATTTTTAAAGTTGCATAGGTGGTTGAAATCTAGGTTTAAATTATTTCTATAAGGTTAATTTACAGTTATGGTGAGATTACATTTAGAGTTACATAATGGTTATATTAGATATTAATAATCTTGTAATTTTTATAGTTGCATATGTTGTTGAATTTTAGGTTTAAAACATGTATATAAGGTTGCATTAAACATGTTATATTTAGGATTGCATAAGTAGTTTCATAAAAACTTACAAATAACATTGTATGTTGCTTTTTATAACAACATAATATGAAATGTGTTGCATTTGAGGTTTCTTTGAGTTGCATATGTAATTGAGGTATCTAGTTGAGATTTCTTTGAGTTGTATTTGTAGTTGAATAATGGGTTTATAGTTTCGTATTTATATGAGTTGCACCAGTAGTTGAATTTTGGATTTCTTTGAGTTACAAATGTAGTTGCAGTTAAGGTTTTTAGTTGAATTTGAGATTTATTTGAGTTGTATATGCAGTTGCTTAGTTGCTCATAGTTGCTCATAGGATCTCTCAATGATAGTGTCGCAACCGTAAGTTAGTGAACTAGTTTGAAATAAGTTTTAGAAAATGCACAACCTAACTATTGAATACACCAAAATCTTCGATGTAAGTAATATGACCAAGAGCAATTTCAGATGAATCTTAAATCAAATTTAGAACCAAATTATAATTTAATCTTGGACCCTAATTTAATAGTTTTTTAATATTTAGAGTTCAATAATCCCCTACTGGGTTTTAGAAACTTTTATAAGACTGTAATATAACGTACAATGATTTTATAATTTTTAATTTAACCCTAAACCCTACAATCCAAATATTTTATGCTGAACATTGAATTTCATAATATGTTTACATATTAAATTTTAAACATTTTGTAATTGCATATGTGGTTGCAATCTAGGTTGAATATCATGTGTATAAGGTTGTATAATATGTTTAATATCAAAATCTATCACATTAGGTTGTTTATCATGCATGTTTTTTTATTAGACTTAGAGTGTATGGAGAGGTGGCATTGAGAGTTACATAAGTGGTTACATAAATAATGTCACAAACATTATATGCAATGTTGCTTTTGTGGTTGCATTGAGAGTTGAATCATGTACATAAGGTTGCATAAAGAGTTCAATATGTAGATCTATCACAAGATGGTATAGTACAAATGCTTTCATAAACCTTTTAATCATATTTCTTATTCAAATAAAAATAAAGCCAAAACTGAATTTGTGTTATACAACATGAAACAACTATTTTATGCCAATTGGTGTTTCCTTGGCTTCATAAATCTGAAATTTTGATAAATCTCGATGGTGTTTGTCAATGATCACCTCGTCTTTCTTGTGATGTATAATATCTTCTTCTACTGTTGTTTCAGTTGGTATTTGTAGTATTTCTATAAAAATTAGGTCCGCGTAATCCACTTAATCTCCAATCATTATGGTATTTACTTCATCACTGATATCATTTGTTGCGTTTGATGGTATAACCTATTAAATTTGAATATCAACACGTCAATATTTGTTATCCTTTCACTATTAAAGATGGTACCTGGTAGTTCCATAACCGAGTTTTCAATTATTATTCACAAAGGGTATTTGTTGAAGTCTGTTTCCCTTATCTTGAGCTCTTTATAGAATAGTCAATAAAGATCATCAAAAATTATGAAAGGAGAACATGCCTAACAATGAAAATTACACAACCAAAGAACATGTTAGGTGACATAATTTATAGGAATTTATCAATTCATATATAACATAGTTGAAGATATCAATTGCAATCATAAACTGCTAAAATGCAGGAAAAAAATAACATCTAGGCTTTTTAAAAATATATGCAACTTAATACAGAACATTTTTCCAGGATTCAATTGCATTAGCAAAGTCATAAATTGAAAAAACGGGGTAAACCATGTATTTTTCGGACATAAATAAATTCATCACATTGTTCAACATGTATTGCTGCATGTAATTCCTTAAATTAAAGTACATCTAGATGAGGTGTTTTAAGCATCAACTAATGCACCAATTTGACCTATTTTTAAAAAGTATCAAAATGTAGCAAGTAAATACATTACATGCTTAGAAACTTTTAGTGCAACCTAAACTTCATAAAATGGATCTCCATGTAATTTTTGCAAGTACAAATTAATTCCTTTTTTGGAATAATTTTTTTAAAGTTATACAACATATAACTGATGACACAAATGCTTTAACAAATGACAAGTTCATTGCAAACCGATCCTCCTAAACTGCAAGGAGCTCTCGATTTTCCTCAACCATAACTAATACAATAGTTTAAGTTAATTATTGCAAAGTTCGTAACCTAGTGACTGAGTACACAAATGTTTTGACAAGATTGTTGCAACCTGAACTTCCTAAATTGCACGAACCTTTCGATGTAATTTTTAAAAACATAAACCAATAAAATAGTTCTAGTTAACTATTCAAAATTGTGCATCCTAACGACTGAATTCACAAATCCTTTAACAATAAAATTGAAACCTGAACCTCGTAAATTACAAGGGCATCTAGATGATCCTTTCGCAGCCATAAATTAATGAATTACTTTTACACTTTCTTTTTAAAATTATGCAACTTATTTAAGAACTGAATAACTACTTTTCTAGACACATCAATCGCAACAAAAAAAAGCTAAAATGAAACATCATTTAGCTTAGACACTTAAAAACATAATCTAATTAAAGAAATTTGTTACACATTATTCAAATGTATGCAACTTAATAACTCAATCATATTGAAAATCAAAAACCTCTTATACAACTAAAATAATCAATTGCTCAAACTCAACAATAAACTTCATAATCCTTTCATAATACAAAACAAGTATATCTACAATTTTGATATAAAATCAGTAATTAGAAGTTACCTTTCTACGATTTGAATAAATTTGAAGAAATAGTTTGACTTTCGATATCAATGATGAAGTACAGATAAATTGTCGATTGATTTTTATGTTTCTCTTCTATGAATATATGTACATAATCGAAAGAATCAATGATGTTTGTTGACGAAAAAGAAAGTTGCAGATTGTTGATGATGAAGAAATTGTGGAACGAAGTGTACGGAGGAAGTCCAATTTTCTAATTTTTATCTTCTTGTATTGTTGTCGTATTTGTGCAATATAAATTTTTATTAACGTAGATTTGCAAATACTTTTAAAAACTGTAATTATTTTTGCCAAGCTTTTCTTTTTTTAGTATATTTATGAAAAATCCCCTAAAAATATAATTAAAAACAGGAAAATGAAAGAAAGAGAAGTCTATATGAACATATCAAAATATGATTTGTAAATCTCTTCTACTCAACAACTCAAGTATCTTCCACACAATAATTGAACAAAACAATAAAAACGTATATTATTTATATGGGCTATTAAATTAATGTATAAATATGATTAAAAGCTCAAGATATGAAACTGAAATATTAATATAAAAATTATTAATAAGAAAATATTTAATATTATAATTGAAAAAAATATATAAGAAATTTATTTTTATTAAATAGTATTTATTCAAAAATACCTAACAAAATATCTCTTAAAAATTGTCACTAAACTACATTGTTGCAAAACTAATATAATATCAATGTTATAAAATTCAGGAATCGAAAGATATCGGTCGAGGTACCGATTAGAATTTATCGGAGATCTGGGATTAATCAGATTCACTTTATATTTTAAATTATATTTAGTTTTAATATCCTTATTTTAGTAGTAATTTATAAGTTAATACACATTTATCATAATATATAATTATCATTATTTATGTTTAATTAAAATTCTATATTACCGATTAAGAAAAATACATAAATATTAATCGGATTTCAAAAATCGAATCGGTATCGTGCCTTTTCGAGAATTAATCGATAAAATCGGGAATCTTTAGAATCATGGATAATAATGTATATTCGACAAAAAGAATGTATAATAATGTAAAACATAGGTCCTTATTATATGATATGCATAAAATGGATCTTATCCAGATTTTTGATAGTTATTGTCCATTTACTATCAGTTTATTATGGATCGTTATATCTTTAAAAAAATTGATCATGACCGTTAGATTTAAAATAAATGAAAAATTTTATAACCAACGATAAGTAGGTATTTTATATTAAATAGAATATCCTACCCTTTCAATGATTTAAATAAAAAATAAGTAGGTATTCTAAACCGAATATAATAATAATGCAAAATTCGTAATTACTATTTTCTTCAAATTCTAGATCATATTTGTTGAACAAAATTTATAAACCATCACTGAATTAAACATTAATTCGTGAGATTCGCATGAGCTGTATATCGTAAAAATCTGATGTACAAAACACAAGATAGAGCCGAAATAAAATCAATTGAAACTCAGTAATTTTTTTGTTTGTTTAAAATTTAATATATTTTTTTTTACTATTTTAAATTAATGAACAATTGTTAAATAAAAAGTAAAATATCCGTGCATTGCATGGCGAAACATTAAAAATTTGGTAGTCGGTTAGTCGGTACCGTATTTGAGTTTATATAATACTTGAGTTTATATAATATACGGGATTGTTTTTTTTATTTATGTTATTCATGATATTTTCTCAAAACTTAAATAGAGACCGTTCGTTCATCGGTGTAATGACATTGGAATAAGACAAAATAATATATGTTATTTATTCTGAATAAAACAAAATTATACTATTGGACGTGATTAATATAAATTTAAAACAAACTAAATATAACTTCTTAAATTTAGTCGGTGCAATGGATTTCGGTTTAAAATAAAATAATGACTACTTAGCTATAAAATTATACTCATTATGTCCCCCTAGTAGTATATATTGGAGGGCGGGGGCTTCACACACATTTTAAGACTCCTTTAAATTATAGATCCGTAAACAGTTTTTAAAACTTTTTTTTGTTCCGAATAAAAATTTGTTGTTTAAAGTTTAATAAAAAAAATCAAAAATAAATAATAAAATTATACTTTATATTCACTTTAAAATCCGTGTCGAATATTGAAAAAAGACTATATTCCGTCAATCGAAATAATAGCACCTGGTTAAAATAAAATAACTTAAACTATTCATCGGACTAAAAAATTATACAACCCATCCGCGGTAAAATTATATTAAAATCAAAATAAAATTCAACCAATTTATACAAAATAATATGTACTATTCATATGAGTTAAACAAAAGTCTATATTTATCTGGGTTTAAACTAAATTAAAATCAAATTAAATATTATTAGTTGAATTTGATCATATAATGGGTCTGAGGATAAAATAATTTAAAATTAAATTAATTATGATTCACATACTTTTGAATTAGGATAAAACTTATCGTTTAATTAAAAAATAATTGTATTTTGTAAACACACATAAAAATAACAATAATACTATATGTTTCAATTTGAAATATTTCTTTTCAAAGTTATATACATTTAAATAAAACTATCGAATTATATTCTTATATAAATATATATAAGGGGGATTTTATCCAAATTTTATTAGTTATGACAGTGTACCGATTTAATATGGACACTTAGATCTTTTTGTAAATTTTTATTAGTTATGACAGTGTAGCGATTTTATCCAAAAGAATAAGACGTGAGGAATGAACTCGCTAAACAAGAACTTGTTAAAAATTGTTTCGTAGACAAAATTATTTGTACCAATAATTTAGTTTATCAGTTTTTAAGTTTTGGGAAAAATAATTTACTTGTCAATAAGGCTTTTCCTGATAAAATGAATTAATTGCAACAAAATTTAATATTATAAGATGTCGTTCATATAATTTTTATTCAATTTAACATTAATTAATAAGATTTTCCCTATATTTTGTTTTTGTAAAAAATTATAAGATTTTTAATTTTATATGAAAAAAAGAAAGTACTATTTACAAGTAGCATCAATTGAGCATAAAATAAAAGTTGATCTAAAATTTGATATTACAGACTCATTGCATAAGTATTTTTTTTTCTTTTTTTATTGAAGTACGTGTTTCTTTATTTTTTTGTCTAAGTATGTATTCTTTCTTATTTTAATATTAATTAATAATTTATTTAATAGTTAATATTAATGTCAGTCTATAATAGTTAACACACCTAATTTATTGTCGGAGAAATTAAAAAAAGTAAACAACTTTCCATATAGTTGCTTACTTGGCACAGGTGATATTATACCAATGGCACTAGGAACGACACTAGGACTAACAGCCGAATAACTAAGATTTATTACAAATAAACAAATTGTATTAAATTAAATAAGAATCCAAATAGACGTTCTTAAACCCAGCCCATAAACCCAGCTCACGTACTATATAAACATTAATAATTTTGAATCATTAACAACATTAGAGAATTGTCACAGACTCACGATGGACAGAGAGGAATGTGACATTTGCGAAGGACTAAAGGTAGGGTTTCGCTTTGCGCCTTCACCACACGAAGTCTTGCTCCAATATCTCATCCCTATGATCCAAAAACAACCACTCCCCTGCGATCGTATCATCAAACAAGCTGATGTTTACGGAGCCTCGACGCAATGCGAAGTTTTCAGAGATGATGATCTCTTCTGGCAGTCAGCATCATCCGGCAAGAAGAAGACTATTTACGTGTTCACTAAGTTGTCCAAGAACGGTAAGCGTGTTTCGAGGAGAGCTGGTCGCTTGGGTTGGTCAGAGTAATAAAAAGATTAAGGACAAGAAGAGTAATGAGGTTCTTGGAAGCAGAGGAGCTTTTACGTACAAAATCGACAAGAAGGTGAGTAGTAATGGTGAGAGTGATGATAAGTGGTGCATGTATGAGTATACTCTGCATGATAAATTTTCGAAAAAACTTGGTTTACCAGAATCAGTTCAAGACTATGCGATATGCGAGATTATTAAGCGAGGTGATGATAATGCCAGCGAGTACTCTGTTAATCTACTGGAATCATCTAATCAATATGATACTGATTCTTCAGTGCTTATGGGCGAAGTTAATCAGATACTAACAGATTCACAACGAGTTCCCAACATTATTGATACTTGTTCTCCGATGCAAAGTTAATCAGATAGTCCCGGTTGCACAAGGAGTTCCCAACACTGATCACGAGCCTTGGTTCGATGATGATTTTTCAATGCCTATGGGTGAATTTAATCAGATACTACCTGTTGCAGAAGGAGTTCCCAACATTGATGACGAGTCTTGGATTGATGATATTGATTTTACAATGCCTATGGGTGAATTTGATCAGATACTACCTGTTGCAGAAGGAGTTCCCTACCTTGATCATGAGCCTTGGATTGATACTTATTCTTCGATGCCTGGGGGTGAAGTTAATCAGATACTACCAGTTGCACAAGGAGTTCCCAACATCGATCACGGCCCTTGGATTGATACTGATGTTTCAATGCCCATGGGAGAATTTAATCAGATACTACCTGTTAATCAGCAAGGAGTACTTCCCAACATTGATCACGAGCCTTGGATTGTCGATGACAGCAATTATTCGCAAGCAGCAAATCCTCAACATGTTATCAATCAGAATAATCCTAATATTTTAATGCTTCCTGGAGAGACTGATCAACCAATCCCGGTTGCAGAAGGAGTTATCCACAATGTTCCTGCACCGGATTATCAACCTGAGACTGTAATCGGGAACAATCAATCATCAGCGACTATTCCATTGATGGATGAAGGTGAGCTCGAATCACTAGTTTCGCTATTTGCTTCATTACCAGGGGAAGATTTCGACGACTACATGCAGAGAAGCTCGATGAAGTGAATTTGACAAACAAGAAAGTAAAACAAGGGAACCAACTACACAAAACAATGTTTGTTTAGGGTTCTCTTAAGTAGTGCAGTATCTTTTTCCTACATTAGGAGTTTTTTGCTTTTGAAATACTTTTAGGTTTTCTATTCCAACATTGTTGTAATTGGTGGTGTTATTTAAACTTTCATTTAGCTTTTGCAGTTTCATATTTCTACCTGTTTACATAATTTTCATCTTAAATTTCATGTAATCTCTTGATTCGGTATATCTACTACTCTGCTTTCATTTAATAACTCTATCCTGTTTCAAGTTGAAAGCTTTTGTCAAGGACATCAGCAAGGCAACAATTTAAATGCGAACAATCTAATCTTTGCGAAGGCTTGCAAGAGTTATTCCCCCACACTTTGCATTAGGTTTGCTACTTTCTTTTGTGAAGTATATTGTCTCTTCAGGGGCATTATTTCAAACTTTTATCAAGAGATTGATTTTATCTGGATAACCTCTATTCTTGACAAATGTTGTCTCAAGAGAATTTCTAAATGACTGAGAGCTAAAAGTATGTGACCCGATCTTGTTTGATTTACTTTCCTCCATTGAAGGAGGCAAAGTATAAAAAGGATTTTCCATGTAAGGTTTACACGGTTTCTCTTTGGAGGGTAGTGCTTTTCTTACATTCTGCATTTCACAAGTCTGCTTGTCTAGAGCTTGTATTAGATGCTCTTTAGGAATAATTAGGACCATATCCTTTCCTTTCTCTCTGCATTTCAAAAGCATACAGCACTGAAATTCCTACCTATCTGTTTCCAACTAAGTTCAACTCGTTTCGGCTACAGAAGGTTCTGAGTTCAGACTCGTTGAACAAAATTAGTTACATAGTAGTATAAAGGCATTGTAGGGGTAAGTGTTTTTATCCGTAAGGTTATGAGAAATAAAGAACTGCCAAAACATCGATTAAAAATTTAATCTACGGTTCCATTAAAGTCGAAACAGCACAATCATTTGATCATGGTACTCCTGTATGTGCTTTAGATTTCATGAAGTTCTGACTTCTGAGTTCTGACTCGGAAACAAGCTCCCTACAAAAATAAGGATAATACTGCGTTATTATGAATTTCTCTTCAACAAGTCGACGCTTTAACTAATTACAACTATTCACACCTATGCAATGATGAAAAGTGAAAACAATGCCTCTACTTTGTCAAAGAAAAGATTCCCCTTGTTCTGTATAAGCACTGTTTAATACTAATCAACAACACAATACAAGCAGATTAAGGTATGCAAATGTGTAGCAGCAGCCCACTTTAGGAGAAGGAAGAATTGCAGAAAGAATAAAGCCGATGTAGAACTTATATTCAACGAATGTAGCGATGATTGTCGTATACAAATGACATTCTTGGCGTAGTTATAGTGCATATACTTTTTCTCAGATAAACGGCCAAAAGAATGGCATTAGGACTAATATGCATTCGTTTGATCCCACTATTTAGTTTTCTGGGTAGGATGTAGTCATATCCTATGACCTCTATAGTATCGGTCTTCATACCTTTAAACATTTTTTCTTAGTAAAAGACGTTTTTACCCTCTGATATTGGCCAATATGTCGTTTTATCTCCGAAAATGGCTAAAAAGAACGATACCTAATACTACAAGGGTTAAAATGTATGACTTCATACTTTTGAGGCTGAATACTTTAGGGGTCAAAAAGTCATTAAGCCTAGGAGTTTTTTGCTTTTGAAATACTTTTAGGTTTTCTATTCCAACATTGTTGTAATTGGTGGCGTTATTTAAACTCTCATTTAGATTTTGCAGTTTCATATTTCTACCTGTTTAGATAATTTTCATCTTAAATTTCATGTAATCTCTTGATTCAGTATATCTACTACTCTGCTTTCATTTAATAACTCTCAAACCCAATTTTCTTTTTCACTATGAGGCGAATATTTTATTTGCAGAAGGTGATAAAGTGTGGACATCATGTACAATGATTCTGGTTGAGGTTTTCGTCGATGGCGGTTGTGACAACAAGACGTTTTCTGCAACTTCTCTTCACATCATCAAACTCCCAAGAGAATGGAATCTGCAGCAGTTGATAAAGTAAAACTCGGTTATTAGTGATTATGTCGAGTGTGGTGTTCATTGCTAGGCTAATAGGGAACACGGTTAGAACCGAACACTAACAGAAAATAAATGAGCGAATGAAGAAAGTAGACCTGATAAGAGTATAGAAGGGATGCATATTTAGGCATTTTTGATTAGTTTACTGGTTTTTGTAGTTAAAGTTGCGAGCAGCCTTGTTCTTTCGGAAGATCCATCTCGTGTTAGTATTTTCATAATTATTGGCATTACTTCTATTCCAGAGAAAAGTTTAAGATTATAGCAAGATAACGTGCAACCTATATATCCTCTCTAGCATTCATCCACATGTTATTATAATTAGTAGAGAACTAATCGAAACAATCCACGTGTTTTGAACAAAATAGAATGAAAGATATCATAAAGAACTGACACCGGAGCAGAGATATGGCTTGATTCAGACTCAGAAAGCCTCACCTGCTGCATTGCTGGCAGTACCTTTGCTCTCGCCTTTGCTTATCAGAACAGGGATCATTGAGTGACCCTCGCAAACCCTGTGGCGCCTATGGTACTCCCTGCACTTATTGAGGTCTTCCAAACACCCATCCACTAAACACGAGGCCTTTTTTGCGTAACTGAAAGCACATACCTTCTTCGATTCTAAAGGTAATGGCAGTGATGGTAACCCCTTTGGCCCCTGCAATCTGTCCATTGCTCCATCTCGCACATCTCCTAATGTACTTGGTCTTTGATCATAGCAAATCATCACCATTCTTTGACAATCACGCATACGCTACCATTAATTACACACTTTAATTGATTTTCTTTGTTTTGCTTTTTTTTTCTCTTGTTAACTCAACATGTTATAAATCAGAATAATCCTAATATTCCAATGCTTCCTGGTGAGACTGATCAACCAATCCCGTTTGCAGAAGGAGTTATCCACAATGTTCCTGTGCCCGATTATCAACCTGGCACTGCAAACGGGAACAATCAATCATCAGCGACTATTCCATTGATGGACGAAGGTGAGCTCGAGTCCCTAGTATCGCTTTTTGCTTCATTACCAGGGGAAGATTTCGACGACTACATGCAGAAAAACTCGATAAAGTGAATTAGACAAACAAGAAAGTAAAACAAGGGAACCAACTACACAAAACAATGTTTGTTTAGGGTTCTCTTAAGTAGTGCAGTATCTTTTTCCTACATTAGGAGTTTTTTGCTTTTGAAATACTTTTAGGTTTTCTATTCCAACATTGTTGTAATTGGTGGTGTTATTTAAACTTTCATTTAGCTTTTGCAGTTTCATATTTCTACCTGTTTAGATAATTTTCATCTTAAATTTCATGTAATCTCTTGATTCAGTATATCTACTACTCTGCTTTCATTTAATAACTCTATCATGTTTCAAGTTGAAAACTTTTGTCAAGGCAACAATTTAAATGTGAACGATCTAATCTTTTAAAACCTAATGGATGAGATCCTGGTTCTCTAGTTGGTTCTCTAGGTTTGCTCACTGAAGTAGATTTCCCTATATATTGCCTACAAATTCGATAATGTTATATAAATTTAAGAACTTTTTCTACTGATACAACATGACAGAGTTCACAATGTTAAAGACAATTTAAAAATCTCAAATTATCGGTAATTGTAGCGTAATGCTACAAAAAGTGAAGAATTAGAGAGTCTAAAAGTGAGGTTTAACCGTACCATCACCGATTTTTTCATAAAATTCTACGACCTCCAAATTTTAAAGGTGGATCCGCCATAGCACATGAACGCATATGTATACACGTTTCAGGCCTTCTGGGCCTGATGTATTGATAGTGGCTCTATGGCTGTACACTACTGACACTAAGTTGGTGCCTGGGAGATCAGAATTGTAAAATTGGATGCCTTTGGAAACGCGTATTTGTTTGGGCATGTTTTTGCTAGAGATTGCTATAAATTCCATGATCTCTCTAATCCACAGTCCACAGATCAAAATATTCCGAAAAGTAGTGTGAGACATCGAGTCATGGAAATATATGCAGTCAATAGCATGGTGGAACATTCACCCAGAAATTAACAGTGCTGCACATAATTCAAAATAAAGCAAGCACATCAATTACATTGGCAGAGACATCATTACATAGAATCCTTAACATCACTATTAATCCAACAACAAAAGAACAAGAAACTTATACTGAGGATGTAAAAGCTAGCTTAAGATTCCCTGAAGAATTAGTCTCAGGTCCACTTCCTCTGGTGGGCGGTCGCCTTGGAGGCGGTTGGAAACGCATTGTCATGTCTTCCTGGGACAGATAAATACAACAAAATTACAGTGAATACTTGCAAAACACTATGTTACTGCAGCAACTATAATGATCATGTCCCCACTCTGTTTTTTCTCTCATGTTCTCTCTCTCACTCGTGTTCTCTCTCTGGTGCTCTCTCTCTCCACACACAAATATACATACAGGTTCTTATATTCAACTTGTTCTCAATTAAATTCTGAACTATTCTAGTTTGTTCTCGTAATTCACAATTCAATCAGCTCAACCTTGTTCCTAGTGATTTATGTGCAGACTTTAAGATTAGGGGGATGGGTTTTTGGGATTTTGTGTCCATGGGTTGTGGTTAAGAAAGGGTTTGTGGAGTGTAATGTGTTTGTTTGTAATGTGCTTACGATGATGTATTTTAAGAGTGGGGTTTTGAGGGATGCGCGGAAGGTATTTGATGAAATGTGTCATATAGGGGTTGAGGATGTTGTTCGTGGAATTCGATTGTGGCTGTGTACGTGTAGAGTGGGGGATGTTAAGGGTGCGTTGAGGTTGTTTGAGAGGTGGGGAGAAGGGGGAGTTTGGTGTGAGGGTGGATGCGGTTAGTCTTGTTAATGTTCTTCCTGCTTGTGGGGTTGAGAAAGTGTGGAGGAGAGGGAAGGAGGTTCACGGGTATGCGCTTCGGAGTGGGCTTTCTCAGGATGTGTTTGTGGGGAATGCTATTGTGGATATGAATGCAAAGTGTGAGTTGATGGATGATGTGAGTAAAGTGACTGAGAGGATAAAGGTGACAGATGTTGTTTTTTGGAATGCAATGGTTACCGGGTATTTTCAGGTTAGGAGGTTTGAAGATGCTTTGAGCATGTTTGAGATGATAAAAAGTGGAGAAGAGGTTTGGTATTGACGGGAAGTGGAATAGGAAGATTGGAGAGGATGGATTTTGGTTGCGTTTCAGGCGATTTTTGCTCTGATTTTAGTTAATTTCATGGTTACTTTTGTGATATTAGTATTGGCCCTGCAGGCGCACTTATTTTTCGTCATTTGCAACCACTTGCAACTTATTTTGCAACTAAATGTAATTTTCAACATATATTTTCAAATTTACATTTGTGGTTGCATATATGGTTGCTAGCAGTTGTAGGTATGGTTGCAAATACAACCTTCATCTTTAAGTTAACCTTTGGATAAGAGATACTTCAGTTTATGCCAAGTATCTCAACACTGATCACAATAACAAGTTATGCTATGTAAAAGATTCCTTAGAAGAGGGTCACGTTTTAGATTCTGATACAGTAATCTCCCATGAACAAGAGTGTCAAATAGGTAAAACATAATTAGTAGTTGATTGTTCCAAGTATTAAAACAATAAAATGATATGCTATGTGGTAACTGATAAGTAAGCACACAAAGAGGGATTAGTTAAAGTACCTATGATAATGACATCATCAAAATCATAACCAATGGCCTCGGTCAGAGCAATTAGTTAGCATCTTTAAGTTATGCTTTTTTTCATCAATGCTATTTTTATGTCTGATCATACATACTCCAAGTATCTCAACACTGATCACAATAACATTTGAGTAATTGTTTAGAGGTTCACCAATTCCATAATTGGGTTTTAGAAACTTGAGTAAGACTGTAACATTTGCGGTTACATCTAAAGTTACATAATTTATGTATTAGATAATATTTAATTTTTAAAGTTGCATAGGTGGTTGAAATCTAGGTTTAAATTATATCTATAAGGTTAATTTACAGTTATGGTGAGATTACATTTAGAGTTACATAATGGTTATATTAGATATTAATAATCTTGTAATTTTTATAGTTGCATATGTTGTTGAATTCTAGGTTTCAAACATGTATATAAGGTTGCATTAAACATGTATATTTAGGATTGCATAAGTAGTTTCATAAAAGTTACAAACAATATTGTATGTTGCCTTTTTATAACAACATAATATAAATGTGTTGCATTTGAGGTTTCTTTGAGTTGCAAATGTAATTGAGGTATCTAGTTGAGATTTCTTTGAGTTATATTTGCAGTTGAATAATGGGTTTATAGTTTCGTATTTATATGAGTTGCACCAGTAGTTGAATTTTGGATTTCTTGAGTTACAAATGTAGTTGCAGTTAAGGTTTCTAGTTGAATTTGAGATTTATTTGAGTTGTATATGTAGTTGCTCATAGTTGCTCATAGGATCTCTCAATGATATTGTCGCAACCGTAAACTAGTGAACTAGTTTGAAATAAGTTTTAGAAAATGCACAACCTAACTATTGAATACACCAAAATCTTCGATGTAAGTAATATGACCAAGAGCAATTTCAGATGAATCTTAAATCAAATTTAGAACCAAATTATAATTCATCTTGGACCCTAATTTAATAGTTTTTTAATATTTAGAGTTCAATTCCCCTACTGGGTTTTAGAAACTTTTATAAGACTGTAATATAACGTACAACGATTTTATAATTTTTAATTTAACCCTAAACCCTACAATCCAAACATTTTATGCTAACATTGAGTTTCATAATATGTTTACATATTAAATTTTAAACATTTTGTAATTGCATATGTGGTTGCAATCTAGGTTGAATATCATGTGTATAAGGTTGTATAATATGTTTAATATCAAAATCTATCACATTAGGTTGTTTATCATGCATGCTTTTTTATTAGACTTAGAGTTTATGGAGAGGTTGCATTGAGAGTTACATAAGTGGTTGCATAAATAATGTCACAAACATTATATGCAATGTTGCTTTTGTGGTTGCATGAGAGTTGAATCAAGTACATAAGGTTGCATAAGAGGTCATATGTAGAACTATCACAAGATGGTATAGTACAATATGATTTCATAAACCTTTTAATCATATTCTTATTTAAATAAAAATGAAGCCAAAACTGAATTTGTGTTATACAACATGAAACAACTATTTTATGCCAATTGGTGTTTCCTTGGCTTCATAAATCTGAAATTTTGATAAATCTCGATGGTGTTTGTCAATGATCACCTCGTCTTTCTTGTGATGTATAATATCTTCTTCTACTATTTTTCAGTTGGTATTTGTAGTATTTCTACGGAAAACTAGGTCCGCGTAATCCACTTAATCTCCAATCATATGGTATTTACTTCATCACTGATATCATTTGTTGCGTTGATGGTATAACCTATTAAATTTGAATATCAACACGTCAATATTTGTTACCTTTCACTATTAAAGCTGGTAGATGATAGTTCCGTAACCGAGTTTTCAATTATTATTCACAATGGGTATTTGTTGAAGTCTGTTTCCCTATTTGAGCTCTTTATAGAATAACCATTAAAGATCGTCAAAAATTGTGAAAGGAGAACATGCCTAACAATGAAAATTACACAACCAAAGAACATGTTAGGTGACATAATTTATAGGAATTTATCAATTCATATATAACATAGTTGAAGATATCAATTGCAATCACAAACTGCTAAAATGCAGGAAAAAAATAACATCTAGGCTTTTTAAAAATATATGCAACTTAATACAGAACATTTTTCCAGAATCAATTGCATTAGCAAAGTCATAAATTAAAAAACGGGGTAAACCATGTATTTTTCGGACATAAACAAATTCATCACATTGTTCAACATGTATTGCTGCATGTAATTCCTTAAATTAAAGTACATCTAGATGAGGTGTTTTAAGCATCAACTAATGCACCAATTTGACTTATTTTTAAAAAGTATCAAAATGTAGCAAGTAAATACATTACATGCTTAAAACTTTTACTGCAACCTAAACTTCATAAAATGGATCTCCATGTAATTTTTGCAAGTACAAATTAATTCCTTTTTGGAATAATTTTTTAAAGTTATACAACATAACTGATGACAAATGCTTTAACAAATGACAAGATCATTGCAAACCGATCCTCCTAAACTGCAAGGAGCTCTCGATTTTCCTCAACCATAACTAATACAATAGTTTAAGTTAATTATTGCAAAGTTCGCAACCTAGTGACTGAGTACACAAATGTTTTGACAAGATTGTTGCAACCTGAACTTCCTAAATTGCAAGAACCTCTCGATGTAATTTTTAAAAACATAAACCAATAAAATAGTTCTAGTTAACTATTCAAAATTGTGCAACCTAACGACTGAATTCACAAACTTTAACAATAAAATTGAAACCTGAACCTCGTAAATTACAAGGGCATCTAGATGATCCTTTCGCAACCATAAATTAATGAATTACTTTTACACTTTCTTTTTAAAATTATGCAACTTATTTAAGAACTGAATAACTACTTTCTAGACACATCAATCGCAACAAAAAAAAAGCTAAAATGAAACATCATTTAGCTTAGACACTTAAAAACATAATCTAATTAAAGAAATTTGTTACACATTATTCAAATGTATGCAACTTAATACTCAATCATATTGAAAATCAAAAACCTCTTATACAACTAAAATAATTGCTCAAACTCAACAATAAACTTCATAATCCTTTCATAATACAAAACAAGTATATCTACAATTTTCATATAAAATCAGTAATTAGAAGTTACCTTTCTACGATTTGAATAAATTTGAAGAAATAGTTTGACTTTCGATATCAATGATGAAGTACAGATAAATTGTCAATTGATTTTTATGTTTGTTCTATGAATATGTACATAATCGAAAGAATCTATGATGTTTGTTGAAAAAAGAAAGTTGCAGATTGTTGATGATGAAGAAATTGTGGAACGAAGTGTACGGAGGAAGTCCAATTTTCTAATTTTTTATCTTCTTGTATTGTTGTCGTATTTGTGCAATATAAATTGTTTATTAACGTAGATTTGCAAATACTTTTAAAAACTGTAATTATTTTTGCAAAACTTTTCTTTTTTAGTATATTTATGAAAAATCCCCTAAAAATATAATTAAAAACAGGAAAATGAAAGAAAGAGAAGTCTATATGAACATATCAAAATATGATTTGTAAATCTCTTCTACTCAACAACTCAAGTATCTTCCACACAATATTTGAACAAAAACAATAAAAACGTATATTATTTATATGGGTATTAA